>NC_081765.1:13722625-13811131 GCF_963082965.1 Carassius carassius
AAGCAGGTTCCAATCGAGCTCTGAGTCAGTCGAGACACTGCCTAACATTCAAATCATGAGGCTTCTGGCTAGTTTTAAAAAAGAAATGTCAGGTCATTATAGATTGCAATTTTTGCCTCAGTAAAATGAATACATGAAATCTTTATTACCCACCAGACATCGAGCAGGGTGGAGCGACAGCTTCAGAATATCTCGGATTCTATCCTCTCCCCCCTTCCCTGGGCACATCAGAGAAAGTTTTCCCCTTTTTTTCCACTCATGCTTCTTTAACAAGTTCTCGGGCCTGTCATGTCAGGGTCAGTCTCTAATCACGCAAGGGCTTGATCAAAGCACCAGGAGTGAGCAAAGGAACACAGAACCTAATTTCTCTGAGGGCAGGAATTAATACCGCTCCCCTGTCAGCGCAGAAATCCCAGCCCACCCTCTCCCACCCCTTCCAGCCTCTCACTAGGCCTGACGGCTCCCACACCTGTTGTAATCAGTATGATCAAGTATATACAGAGAATCCCAAAAATACTCTCAGCAGACAGATGATAAAGCCGATAACGGATAGAGGTTAGCCAGAGTCTCTGAGCAAACTTATTAAAAAGCTTCTAAAGTTTGGGACTCTCTGGAATGCTTCCTTCGAATCATGACATCAAAATGTTACAAAGCGCACTCTTTTATCTTGTCTTGAGAGCAAAGACGATCATCATCGTTAAGAAAGATTCATGGAAAACAGCCAGGCATGACTCAAGAGTGGGATAAACGGAGATGTTAATCTGTCAAGTAAAGTAACTCTCTGTAAAATACTAGGCAAAACTGGACACTAAACTGAAGGGAAATCCCAGTCATGGCAAAGCATGTAAACAGCAGAGAAAATTAAAATTAAAAATTAAAGCAAAAAAAAATTACTTTAAAGAAGGGTCAAATGCTGAATTTAAATGCTTTTTAAATTTATAATGTGTGCAATTGATATCAACACAAACTACTAATTCAAATTATTATTATATTATATTATATTATATTATATTATATTATATTATATTATATTATATTATATTATATTATATTATATTATATTATAACACCATAAAATAATAATAATTTTAATTATTATTCCAATTATTATTATAACAATACAATAATTCACTTGTGTGATTAATTATTTAAAATTCGTCTTTTATGGTCTTTTTCTTGTGGTCTGATGAAGAGTCGTGGGGTTCAAATTACAGCCAAATGAAATTATAATAAATCATTTATTTCTTGTAGCTATATTATGGAGACTTCCCCCCATATATTTATATTTTTAATTCTATTTTTGGCTGAGCACCTACATTTAGATTTGTTGGGATGTGCATTCTTTTATTTAAACCTGCTTACACTACACGTGTTGCTTTCACCGCTTGATTTGAGGAGGCCGATCGTATGACTAACATGTTTTAGCATGATTAACACATTACTAACATTCTGCTAGAATGATTAGCATGTTGCTAGCACAATTTGCATGATTAACATGTTACTAGCATGTTGTTAACATGATTTTAGCATGATTAGCAAGTTACTAGCATGTTGCTAACATGATTCTAGCATATATGCAAGTTGCTAGAATTTTGTTAAACATGTTTAACATCATGTTACTAGCATGATGCTAGCATTTTACTGACATATATGCAAGTTATTTTTTAACATGTCTAACAAGTTGCTAACATTTTTCTAGCATGGTTAACGTGTTACTAGCATCGGGTAACATGTTTCTAGCATGATGCTAGCATTATTAACAAGTTGCTAGTGTTTCTAGCATGATTCTAGCATGATAAGCATGTTACTAGCATGATTCTATCATGATTAACATGTTTCTAGCATGATTAGAATGTTACTTGCATGTTGTTTATCATGTTACTAGCATGCTGTTGTCAAGTTTCTATGCTAATCCAGCTAAAACCAGTTGATTCAGTAAAAAAAAAAAAAAAAAAAAAAAGCTAAAAACCAGCTAAGACCAGTCTGGCCTGCTAAATATCACTTTAAAACCAGTTTGGGAGACAGGCCAAAGCAGCCAATCAGCTTAGGCTGGTTTTAGCTGGGTTTTTTATTTTATTTTTTATTTTTATTAGGGAGTTGTTAAGCTTTGCTATAGCAATAGACAGCTAATACACCATACGTCTTATTGTATAAAAGTTTTCACACCCTTAGTGAACTATGATCTAAGAGATTTTATGTAGATTTGATAGTCTGGTTTACGAAAACCGTAAGCCGGATCAGTTAGAAAAGATATAGCAACCCGAGTCAGATCAGTCTAAAGGTCTGACCCGAGTTTGGTGGTTGTACTCAGTGTTGGGGAGTAACTAGTTACATGTAACGGCGTTACGTAATTTAATTACAAAATTATTGTAACTGTAATTAGTTACAGTTACTACAAAAAAATGAGTAATTAAATTACAGTTACTTATGAAATTTTTAACGATTACAAAGGGGATTACATTTGAATATTTACACACATCCACATACAGATTTAACTGATTTCTTTCCCAGATTGCACTGACTATTCTGAGACATACCACCCTTATAATTTCCGGGATGCGGAAATACAGTCTGGTTCGTAGAATCCAGTCATAAAAACTAAATGCCTAACGCGGATGGAATATGCCACATTTTGGATGACTAAATCAAAAGTAGGTCAGTACACTTGAATCAAAACATGACATCGACTAGTGTCTGTGAATATTAAGCCCCAAAAATGCAATATATGACTTGCACATTCTGCGTGTCTGTGGAAATCAGGCGCGGACTGGACACCGGGAGAACCGGGACAATTCCCGGTGTCATGGCAGCCGATTTTGCCCCACTATTTAATATCATTATGGTATAATTGCCTGCCGAATGTAGTAAAGCAATCATTTGCGAATCCGCCATTTGATATTTAAATCTCTAATAAGTCATGAATTGTTAGTCATGACTTGCGCGCTCTCCGCGCTTCCGCCAAACGGTTTGGATCAGACTCCGAGTAATCAATGCGAGAGAGAGAGAGAGAGAGAGAGAGAGAGAGAGAGAGAGAGAATAGAGTGGACTGCTGGAGCAGAGAAGCAGAACTACTGTTCAGGGTTTCAGGTCAGTTTCATCTGTAAAGATGCTTTTTTGTCTTTGTTTTTTTTTATTAATTAATCAAGCAGCAGCGCGTTTCTCATCAGGCATCACTCAAAATACTATATAAAGGACATCATTATTATCAGTTGTAATGTTACAGTAGTAATTTAGCTGAAAAAAATTCTGATTTTTTTTATAGGTTTAGGGGGAGCTACGACAGACAACAACACAACCCTTACGAAAATTTACATTTTAATATTTAACTATAAATCCACTTGGTTACTATTGTTTAAATGTGGTAACCAAAAATGTAAAATTATTTTACAAATGTATTTATTTAAAAATAAATACAAATCCATTTGCAAAAAAACAAAAACAAAACAAGGTTATTTTACTTTTATATAGGCTAATAGAAGCATGGTTAATTTTTGTAAGGGAAAAACATGACTCGTGTACAGTATAAGGATTTTTCTATAAAGATATTGTAGTATTGTAGAGTATTGTATTGTAAAGTATAGTTTTGTTCAATCTTGAGTATTAAAGTCCTGAGAAAGATGGATAACAGGGCAAAATAAAGAGACTGAAGAGAAAAATGGAAGTGAAGGTGCAGTTCAGGAGAGAACTTTAAATTATTTTGCATGTCCCCATATTAAAGATTTAAACCTTTTTTTATGTCAGGTCCATACAAAAAAATAGTTTTGTCCATGAATTTGTTTGTATGAGTTTGAATTTTCCAGTCTGAATTTTTTTCCCAGTCCGCCCCTCCTGTAAATTAATGGCAAAGACATGGTTTCATTTTCTACACATAGGCCTACTGAAGCTCGCAGTGTTTTCAACCTCTGCCGCCTCAATATAGGAGTACACGAGCACATAAACATAATTTCTAGAACTGCTCTGTCACTTCATGTGCATTTTACTTATTTTGAGAAAACTATCATCATATACAAAGAGACAGCAGTTTAAAAAAACACTAATGTTTCAGGAGTTTATTACACAGAATACGTCACATGCTTATTAGATAAATGTATTTAAGTTGATGTATATGCTTTCATTTATTATTCTTTAATTTTCACAAATTTAGAAAAGTAATCATAAAGTACTTAAAAGTAATTATTTACATTACTTTAATAAAGTAATTGAAAAAGTTACACTACTATTACATTTTAAACAGGGTAACTTGTAATCTGTAACCTATTACATTTCCAAAGTAACCTTCCCAACACTGGTTGTACTGTAGCTTTAAAGTGCCCCTATTATGGATTTTTGAAAATTACCTTCCATACAGTGTGTAACAGCTCTAAGTAAATAAAAACATCATGCAAAGTTTTAAATCTAAAAGGGCACCATGTATAAAGTTATGATCTTTCAAAAGAAAGAGTATACTGCGAGTCATTAAAACGAGTCATTTTTAAAATGAATCTTTGTGCAAGGTAACGTCAAAATGAACATTAGCATGTTTATGCCCGCCCACTTGTTGCACGCGCAGAAACCTTGCCAAGTACTCCTTGCTGCAGACTGTAGTGCAGTGACGTCACATACCTACGTCACGTATGTGTTTACCGCACAAGAGCAACATGATGTATGGCATGTCTATAACACGCAAGCGCATTAACATGGAAGCACCGACCCAGTGTTTACAAAGTGAACATGCAATGAGGGTCAAACATATTTTCCAAATAAAAAATAAAAAATAAAATAAATTAAAAAACCCACTAACGATGTAGGACGATTTTGAAGTTGGAGGAAAAAAGTATTCTGAGCTTTAAGACATACCGTTTTGAACCGTTGTACACAGTGGCTGCATCCGAAAACTGAAAGATGCTGCCTTTGGAGGACACATTCCAAGGTAGGAAGGCATCAAGGCATGTCCGAAATCAATGTTAGCTTCACTTCCTGTCTCCTGAGATGCCTTCATCTGGCTGATTTTTGAAGGCAGCATAGATGTGTCCTTCACTACCTTTGCCACAATCCCGTACGTTCCATTCTGTAAGCTAAAAAATAAAGATGGCGTTTGAAAGTTGCAGTCAGTGGTTAGTTTGTGTGTAAATGTACATTTTTTTAATGATCAACATTTTCCACTTTTGATGTCATCTCTAGTGAGAAATTAATGTTGCAGTAATGAAATATTCACTTAGCTATCACCAAAGCCTTCTATATTATGCTGTAGATCATTAAACCATTACTCTGCCTCAGAAGTATGTTCGAAATCAGTTTCATGAGGTGCCTTCATGCAAAAACGCTTCCTGCAAAGTTAAAGCCTCAGGGTTTTTTGTTGTTGTTTTTTTTTTTTAAGAAAATGACAGATCGTTTCAATTCTTTTAAAAACTGTTGCTGTCACGAACTCTGTACTGTATCATGCAAAATATGTATTTAGTTGTGTGTGTTGTGTTCGCTTAAATTTTATTTATTTATTATTATTTATTTTTTTTTATCTTGCATGGATTTTAACCTGTCGTTGGGGACTCCCAAAACCAAAATATGAACTTTTCATTGCCCATAAAAGGGGCACTTGAAAATTCTAGGAGGAGATACATTTAAAAATTTGGTCTCGGAAGAAGAAGAAGAAGAAGTGCAGCCTGTAATGTAGCTTGCTACTTAAGGAATGTCTTTCAACTACAGTTTATATATTATAAGCGTTTAGTTTCAATGTTCAATCCTCAGCATACTCCCGACTGTTCGGCTCACACTGTGGAATATGACGGTTATACTATAATATCACCTTCAGAAAACACACATTGACTCTCACTTGGCAAATGGAATTCTGGGCTTCATTCAAGATGCTTATGAATATAAGCAAAATGTTAACATGTCTTACAACGTCTTCATTTTCCCAAGAACAGGGCATGAAGGTCAAAAAGAATGAAAAGAGTGGCGAAAAATTGCAATGTGATTTGTGACTGAACAGCTGTGACATTTATTCCTGGTCTTAACGGATCCTTCCTGAGGTGCTGCATTAGCTGTTCTGTAATCCCATTGAGAATGTCAAGGGCAACTGTAACTGTAGTTCTATCCCTCATTAAAAGATGTATTTACTCTAAATGATGCCCTAATCTTTCGCTGCATAACAAAACGGATGAAAATACAAAGAAGGAATTAAACATAATTTAGTTTTGTAGTTCTCATTGACATTTTGCTATTTTTGAAATGAGTTTTGGGAAATATGCTACATGGATGAGGGCAACTTCTGTTCTGAAAAATTTATGTGGCCACAAATGCAAAATCTACTAAAATGAAAGTAGCATCAGAGCTCCATCCAAAAGGAGCACCAAACAAAAATCTGAGAACTTTCAGGAGTGGTGTTACAAAGCTTATTTGAAATGAATTAACGAGGACTAAACTTCTTTTGTTTCAAATGATTTCCTATTTTAAAATGAACAGGAGTGCTCTGCATGAAATATTTACCAAATAGAAATCAATTCATTTGTTCTGCTACAGGAAGCGAGAACAAATTCCTCATACAATTCTGTGGCGTGTCACACAATTGTTTGCATTTACATTTTATATCAAGCTCATAAATGGAGCTTGTTCTGCTGGGGACATGACACGATATTAACAGCCCTGCATCTCTCTCTCCCTGCATCTCCCGGGACACAAGTGTTAATCGGAGCCATCAGGTCCTTTCCTGCTGGATCAATGTCAGCACAAATTTCAGATTGCTTTCCTGATGCACGCCAACTTATCTGTGATTCAGCTTTAATAGGTTATTGAACGGCACAAGCATTTAGGGAGCAGGGCCGTATTTCAAGTTATTGACAATCAAATCCACACAACTTTCTCATTACCATACATTTGGACAAACAGAAATAATCTTTAGGGGCACAGTCAGGCGAAAGGACAACACTATGATTGAAAGAGGTCACAACCTGGGGTATAGGAAAATAAATGACTAATATCCAGACTGATAACACTTTCTATATTTTTACCAATTTTCTATAAAAAAAATACTATACTTTTTGTTGAATATATCTTTAAAAACAAACATAAGTATTATATAAATCTAAGAACAGTGGGATCCAAAAGTCTGTGACCACATTGAAAATCAGAATGTATGATGTAAAATAAGAAATATTAAATATTCCAGACTATTTAAAGGTCAATAATCAAATAAGTAAAGTATACTGTGGTGTTCATGTCAGCTTGAGCGTTGGCAAAGCAAATACTTGAAAATAAAATAAAATAAAATATGTCATATTATTTGTAATTGGTAAAACACACACACACACACACACACACACACACACACACACACACACATACACATATATATATATATATATATATATATTTACAAATAATAGGACATTTTTTTTCAAGTATTTGTATATATATATTTGTGTATTTGGTGTAATGAAATGTGTTTATGTGGTTTAAGGTAAAAAAAAAAAAAAACCTTATTTTCCACATATACATTATACTTACATTATTGTTTGTTCCCTATCCCCCGCCTTCTGAAACACTCAATGTTCACAAGGCTCAACTCTTTGAAAAGTGAGGTGTGCTGTGATTGGCCAAATGCCTCAAGCATGAGATGGAAATGTTACACCTCTTAACATATCGTGAAGCCTTGTCTGGCTGAAGGGACGAAACAAAATCATAAAACCCCTTATAAACGTGATTTATAAACATGATTTCTAGTCGTGTTTTCTTTTGGAAGGCAAAAACAAAGTAGCGTCACTTTCGCAACAGAACAACGTCACACACCGCTGCCTTGAGTGAGCAGAGGCCGGAGGGCTAGAGTGAGCCGCGGCTGGCTTGAATGAGCAGAGGCGGGTGGCTTGAGAACGGTGCAGGAGGCGGATTCTACGAAGGAGCGTACTTTGGTCTTGCAGGAACCACATGTGACGACCCTGGGTTGGACGCCGCTTCGTCCATGGTGAAAGCCAATTCGGTGATCCACAGCGCAAAGTTGGTGTATTTCCTTAGCGACCAGCACACCAGCGACCAGATCTTCCCACATACTGATGTAGATATGTTGGGGGCATGTTAGAACGAGCAGATTCAGGGGGCGTGGACAAGTGTTAACTTTTATGAAGAATATCTCTTTGGATTTGAGACTTTATTCTTTGCTACTTCACAGATCTTCTTCATGCACCAAGAGCTTGCAACACTCCAAAGAGAAAGGAAAATTTAAAAACGCATCATATGACCCCTTTAAGTCTTTGGTTCTTTTAACTGTGATGATTTTGGCTCACATTTAACAAAAAACCCACCAATTCACATCTTAACAAATGAAAATACTTCATAAGTATTCATATATATATATATATATATATATATATATATATATATATATATTTCTTTCAAAAGTGACAGTAAAGACATTTGCTAAAATAAAATAATAAACGATCTTCTTTAAAACTTTTTATAGGTTTTCCCAAAAATATTAAGCAGCATACAATATTTTTAAAAGTTTTCTGCACTGACCATAAGAAGGAATGTTTCATGGCTGCTGACAATTCAGCCTTTCCATTACAGGAATAAATTACATTTTTGAATATATTCAGACACAAAACAGTTATCTTAAATTGTAATAAAATATCACAGTATTACTGTTATACTGTATTTTTGATCAAATATATATTGCCTTGGTGAGCATGAGAAAAAAAAAATCTTACTGAAAACTTTTGAAAGTTACATTAAAATTAAAAGTAGTAGTATTAAAATAGATAAATATGTAATTTAAATATTTACACTAGTGATCTCAGACTTCGGGACTCTGTGTTTATAGAAATGTGTGTCTAAAATGTCCAGCAGAGTCTAGTTGAACATTGAACACTGAAATGTGTTCCCTCTGTTGGTTATGAACGTGTCAAAAACACTAGGTGGCTGTTTACTGGGTCCCAGCTGCTGCCAGCAGTTCTTATAGTGAAGATGTCCACCATGGCCTTGAATCACACAGAGCAAAGAGCAACAGACTTCACACAGGTGCTGAACTAACGGTACTCTCTTGGAGCTGAGGGAGAATTTGAATTTTTTTTTTAAAGAAGACTGAGCAACATACATCAACTGTCTGGGAGTAAAAATGTATTCAAATAAAAGCTATTCAGTAACAAAAAAAGCTAAATTTTCTTCCTGTCCTTCAAGCTCGGTTGAATTCTAAAAGAGGAAAATGGGACAGGATAGGTACCCACATTTACATGTTTTGGCTGGTTCTGTGACCACAAACAGCTTTAGCCTACAGCATGTGTATGACTACAGCTTACTGTAACAAACAGCCTCAGTTTTTAGTGCTCCAAAGGTGTCAGAAAAATTTAACTCAGTATGTCTGCACCTTGATTATCAACACTGAAATCCTGCCGGCTGCTGCGAACTCACCCGAATTTCTCCTGAAGGTGCTTTACACGACCAGTCATTTTAACAACAGAATTCATAACTTGACTCATTGCAAACAAAAATGTTAGCTGCATACATAAAAGAAGACAATTTAAAAGTTAGCATCCATTTATTTTGCTAGAATTACAACACAATTATGATAATTTCCAATCCAGAGTCATGCAGTTTTCACACTGTGGGCCAGAACACAGCAGAAGAAATAGATGCTGCATCACTTTCACTGTGCGGCATGATACAAAGTAATGTTGTCCTTTCTAGTGGCTTCATTAAAGTCTAATGTGTTTTTCAGGACACTTCATAACCAAAATGTACTTGGATGGGAAAATAAGAGGTGGTGAATCAAGCAGAGCTTGATGAATTGTATGACATTTCCATGCATCTGAAGATTGAGAGGTTTGTCAACATTGGTAAAACCGTGAGAGGAATGACCGGCAGATGCACTGCACACCTCGCTGTGAACATCATTGTCCGCTAGGAGGGAAAGACATAGGGAGGTTTGTACACATATAGTCTATGTACAATTTGTTGTATTCAAATGGTTGAGTCTCTTTAATCGTGGGAAGTAATCATTTTGGGCATGTTTACATGCGCCTAGGGCCTTTAAAGATAGTTAGTTGTCCAAAGTGGCCCATTCTGAGCTCCTCGTTAAGATTCGCTTGTTGCCAGGTAATTTCAGTCACGCAGGACCATTTTCAGTATCAATTTACCCTACGCAATGCCACTTATTAGCTCTAAAAAATAAACATACTGATTAAAATTACTTTTATTTTCAGTGAGCAGCTAAATCCTGCTAAATTTACAATACCCACACCAAACATGTTTGCATTTTAAGCTAAGGGCCCCAAAAAATTTTCATAAGACCCATCAATTATCAGACAGAAACAACTGACCAATAAAAGTCCATAAAGAATGAAATGAATGCAAATTAACTAAAAGTGTTAATCCACAAAGTATATCCATTTCACTGCTACTCGAAGAAGAAAAGCAAAATGCTACTCCCCTCTGGAAGCTTGTGTTCAACACAAGCCTGCTTGCTATCTGTGCTGAGAGAGGGAGGTTGAAGAGGTGCGGCATTCTGCATTCATCTCCTAAGGGAAGGATTAAAGCAAACGGGTTGCTTAAAAAACAGATGAACATATTCACTTTGTTTGAATAGGAAGGTTTAGATTCATTGTGCAAGCACAAGAAGAAAATACTCACCGTTTGTTTGAATGCAAGATTTGGATTCATTGTATACAGGCTATGTGGTGTTTTTTTATAAACAATTGATTGTGTGCTCACAGTTTTATAGCAGTTTGAACATTTTATTTACTTTCATTATAATGAAGAAGACCACAGTGTAACGGCAGCAGTTATTTCACTAACACAAGGTGTTCTGGGAATCATCAAAAATTTTACGAAACAGTACACTCTTCTTCGTAATGTGTTTAAGTGTACAAACAAACCCCAAAGATCAGCAAAAGGCAGTGCCAAGTGTGTGACATTCGACATAATTCAGAGCACAGGGTAATCGTCCAACCATGCAGACATGCCAGCCCTTCATGCTCCGCTAGACATAGACAGCAGAATAGAAAACACTGAGTGACATTTATGTTCTTTAACTTTTCTCTGTAATGTTGCCTTAGCCTCTCCAAACTGACATTTCCAAGCACTAAGTAGAACAAAGATTTTCACTTGTGCGATTCATTTGATATTTAAGCATATGCTGCTTTTTTCACACAGTAATTAAAACTGTGGCAGCGAAGACTGAGAAATGCACATCCATTTCCCGGAGCAGTCCGTTCACAAGGTCTGATGAATTTTTAACATGCATTTGTAGGTGGTTATATTTATGGATTTTAGTCTTAGACAAGCCCCTACCTGAGCATGATGGTACAATAATACAACAATATTAACAAAAAATAAATAAATAATTAAAAATAAATAAAAACATCTCAGTTTGGTCATCAACAAGATGAACAAGATCATGTTCCATGAAGATATTTTGTAAACTTCCTACCATAAATATATCAAAACCTAATTTCTGAGTAGTAATATGCATTGCTAAGAACTTAATTTGGACAACTTTAAAGGTGATTTTTCACCCTCAGATTCCAGATATTCAAATAGCTGTAGCCTATATCAGTCAAATATTGTCATATCATAACAAACCATACATCAATAGAAAGCTTATTTATTTTTATGATATATACATCTAATTTTCAAGAAATTTACCCTTATGACTGGTTTTGGGGTTTCACGGTCACATCAAAAATACAATAGAGCAGTAATAGTGTGATATATTATTACAATTTAAAATAACTGGTTTGTATCTGAATATATTTAAAAATGTAGTTTGCTCCTGTGATGGCAAAGCTGAATATTCAAGAGCCAAAACTCTAGCCTTTAGTATCACATCGGTCAACTTAACTGAAAAATAAATAAATAAAAAATAAACAAAATAGCATATATATATATATATATATATATATATATATATATATATATATATATATATATATGTCTGTATATATATATATATGTCTATATATATATATATATATATATATATATATATATATATATATATATATGTCTATATATATATATATATATATATATATATATATATATATATATATATGTCTATATATATATATATATATATATATATATATATATATATATTAAATATACTAAATTGAAACATATTATAATTACATAATAAAATATCTTACTATGTAAAGGATGCTGACATTTAGACTTTTAGAGAGGCTGAGATGAAAGACAGGGATCTAAACCTCTCCTAGACGCGGCCAAGCAACAGCTATGATTTGTGA
This sequence comes from Carassius carassius, assembly GCF_963082965.1. Taxonomy (NCBI): domain Eukaryota; kingdom Metazoa; phylum Chordata; class Actinopteri; order Cypriniformes; family Cyprinidae; genus Carassius; species Carassius carassius. The sequence goes on from NC_081765.1 coordinate 13,734,841, forward strand.
CGATATACAAGACGTGTAGCTCAGAAACTAGCTGCATAATATCGTTGTGCACCCCGATTAAAATCCAGTCAGATACTAAAGACAGACGATTGCTGTCCTCCTCTTCAGGGCTTATCACTTTCTTATTGTCTCTAAGCCACGGGGAAGAGGAAGTTCTGAATGAAAAATAAGCTCGAACAGAATTTTTTGCGGCATATGTAAACAGCGTGCCATTTAGTATATCTATCTTTATACATTAGCTTATTTTATTGGTAAGCATGCATGTAGCTCAATGCAAAAGTGCAAACTTATCCATACGGATGGGTTTCTCCTCATTATCAAACATAGCAGACTTCCCGCCAAAACCAGAGGAACAAGATAATTAGTCATGCTGGGCTAGGGCCTGGGAAGCAATCTGACAGAAGAATATATTGATTTAGGAGGGAGGGTGAAGCAAACAGCCAAAGTTAGGGGTTACTATCAATCTTCTCCTCCAAGTCTATCAGTATATGATGAAGCACGTATGTGTGCTTGATCACATACACTCGTTCCAACAGCTCGAAGGACAGCTTGTCAGAAAGAGACAAATGTAAGTGGGAACTAATGTCTATGTGGAAGCTAGAGGGAGTTTACAGCCGCCAAACATTAGGGCCCTACTTTTTTTCACCAGTTTTAAGCTATCCCTTGAGCTGTAGACTTTTCGGATGTAGTCAGCTGGCTAAATCAGAGGATAATGAGAGGAATGGTAACGGGGAAATATCCCTGCGAGTGAAACGCCGCCTCTGCATTCATAATAAACACCGATCAGTCTCAGGTGTTGGTTGTCTTATGGAATGTTGCTGCTGATGTGTTTAGCGTAAAGAGCGCTGATCTATTTGCCAGGGATTCAAATAGCCACACTGGGACTGTTTGTGTGTGTATGCGTGTTCTCTCTGTCTGTCCTTGTTTCCTTTGCACAAACATAAACACTCACAACATTCCCCACGTCCCCTAAAAGCAGGAATGGCTTGAGGATAAGTATGTTTACAGCTATGCCTCTCACATGCAATTGCGTCTCCGCGCATCAGCAGGCATGCTGAAGAAGAGATAAACTGTTATGCAGGCAGCTGAAGGCTGAGACTTTGAGCAGAAGATTTTAATGTATTGGTAGTTCAGCAGTTCAATAATCTGTGAAGACCTGTGATGGTGTAACTGGGTGGCTAATTGACGGGCTGTTTGGACAGAGCTGCGTGTATGCGGTCACTTTCACGCTCCCTCAGTCCTGTGTTTCTTTCGGGAAGATGGAATGAGTGGGGGGAACATAGAGAAGAGACAGACGTTAAGCCCGCAGGGGGACCTGATGTCACTCACACAGCACAGAGCTCTCGGGGCAGCTCTCGGAGAGAAAGACATCCTACCGCAGGAGTGGAGAGTGCCAGCTCCTCGCTAACACAATGTGAAACACCTGTTACTGCCAAAAGCCCTCACATGTCTCGTACCTCAAGCAGGCTCGACACGACTCCATCTCAGAACTTTTGGCTGCTTCTGGAGCCACTGTACTCGTACTTCACTTTTGCACAACACCTGAACAATATATTTTTTGATGCTTTAGTGAGATGAGAACATGACGCAAACTGGATTCAAACCCACGTTTCTCACATGACCACCATGGCTCAATGTGTCTGAAGCAAAGAGGTCTATTATTCTAGAAAAATCTATCTGTTAGCAGGCAGCAATAACAATCGCATGTTTGCCACCAAAAAAAAAACACAAGCATGCTATTTAAAAATCTGCAAAACTCAGATGAGGCAGCAAGAAAAAGTAAATTCCCCTTAAGGTACTCAAGCTGCGTCCAAAAATGCTATGGGAATGCCCCCAGCGTGACCACGCTCTGAATCACGTTTAATTAGTCAAATAGAAGTGTGAGACATCACGGGTGGGTGACGTCATCAACCAGGAAACTTAAAAGCATGTGCGGTGGAGCTGGCGTCAACTTCTATCATTCAGCAAGCGCTCTGTGTGTGTATACATTATCAGTCTGTCTTGTGAGTCTTATTTGGTGTTGCTTGTCCACAATAAGCTCCACTATGTCTAAAGGAAGTGCTAAGACAAAAAATAAGGGCGATAGCATATCACGTTTCAGATTGTGTGCTCCTCCCTGCTCGCACTACATTATGAGCGGGGATAAACACAGTCTGTGTGTGGTCTGCTTGGGAGCGAAGCATGCGAAGTTGGCTCTCAAGGGTGCCGACTGCTCGCATTGTGAGCGGCTTCCTCTGTATATGCTTTACTCACTGAAGGCTCTCTTTGAGGATGGAGCATTCACCACCATTCCCTACGATACTGGCCCCGCTTCTGCCGAGGCGTAGCAGCAGCTGCACTCGTGGGGTTCACAAGTGGATCTGGCAGAGGGAAAGCAGACGGGTGAGTCCCTATCTTCTTCCTCACCTGCTAGATCCCATGCCCCCTCCCTGGGATCAGAAGGCCACTCTGTTTCTTCCCCCCGGACAGAGGGCTCGATGATAGACCTCTCTTCCTCCAAGGAGGTCGATGTGGAAAGGGTCAAGGTTGTGCCGCATTCGCCCCAGTATGAGGAACATTTGGAGGTGGTGACACATGCGGTAGCCAAATTAAACATCGATTGGCCCGATGAGAAGCAGTCTGAGCCACAGAAGAGTAAATAAGATGAGCGTTTTCTGCAGGCCAGGCCACCACCTCCACACTGGAGCCTGCCTTTTTTCCCCAATCGCCATGCTGAGGTTTCAAGATCATGGGCTTGGCCATTCTCGGCCCCCCTCTTCATCCCTGCCTCAGATTACTATGGCAATGTGGGGGGATTGAATGAGTGCAGCTACAGAGCATTCCTCGGGTGGAACAGATGCTTGCGAGCTATCTGTCCCCTGGCATGGCATCATCTCTGATGGCTCCAGCGCTGCCCACCAAGCTGCTGTGTACAACATTAGCGCTGGTGGGCAAGGGGTATGCAGCAGCGGGTCAGGTTGGTGCATGTCTGCACACTATGGTGGTGTTATAGGCGCACCAGGCCAACCTGCTGATGGATTTCGACAAGGGAAGGGAGATCACATCTGAGAATATCTCCGAGCTGAGAAGGACTGCTGACCTCTCCCTCTGTGCCACCAAACCATCAGGCGGTCCATGGCAGCAGAGAGACATTTGTGTCTGACCCTGTCAGATATGAGAGAAAAAGACAGGGTCTGCCTCAAGGACACCCTGTTTGCGCTTGATGCTGAAGTCTCAGGACTTCTGAGGGCTGCCCCTATTGGTGTGGAGCGGTGTACACTGCAGTATATGGTGCCCGTCTCACCTGAGAAGCTCCCTACCTCTTCGGAGGTCTTTACAGCAGATAGATCAGCTGTTCCCTGCCAGTGTGCCACTCCAGGGCACCGATTAAGCTGCCCCTATTACACCAGAGGTCAAACTTGAGAGACTGATTCCCTTAGTAGACTCTTTAGCAGTGTGGAAACTACTGCCAAATGTGTCTCAGTGGATCCTGCACATGATAGAAAAAGGCTATTGTATTCAGTTCGGCTCTCCACCACTGTGTTTTAGCGGGGTCGTTCCGACTTTGGTTGGTCCCGAGCAGGCTCTGGTAATGGAATAGGAAGTGAGCACTCTGTTGAGAAAGGACACCATCAACGTGGTCCCTCTTCATGAGAGAGAATCCGGGTTCTATAGCCAGTACTTCATAGTTTCAAAGAAGGATGGGGGGTTGCTTCCGATTCAGAGATTAGAACTGAAGTTCAAGATGCTCACTATTAAACAAGTCGTGTCTCAGATCAGGTCCGAGGACTGGTTTATCACAAGAGATCTAAAAGATGCATACTTCCACATCTCCATCCTTACCACTCACAGGAAGTTCCAGAGGTTCGCTTTATTTTAGCTATTTTAGCTCGATCGGAGCAGATGTCGTTCTTGCTCACATGGGGGAGCTGGGTTTGAGACTAGATGCCAAAAAAGTGTGCTTTCTCAATTACAGAGGACCACTTATCTGGGTGTGTCCCCTGCTCAGATCAAATCGATCCTCACAGCAGTTAAAAACGGGATGTAGTGATACCTTTTGGCCTGCTGTTCTCCCCGAGGGGAAACTTGCTTCGCACAATCAAGGTCACGCAGAAATGTATTTGTGCCTTAGATGTGTGGAAAGAGACTTGGTTCTTGTCCCAAGCTCCTGGTGCTGGGTTTGTTGCTGCAGACCAAAGGGAGTGCAGTGTTGCATTTTCATAAAATATGGACATTCGACAAGTTCAGAATTAATCAACATTTAATAAACTACAGAACAGCGCGAGCCGTAAGCAACACGCCACCCGTAGGCAGGGCTTATATGCTCCGAGAACGGACACTGCACTAGTGATACAAAACACACAGGTCTGTTAAGAGCAATACTTTTAATATAGCCTAGACAAATTATTATTAGTCTTGGTTACTGTACGCTTTTAATGGCTGCCGTATTCGCAAGTACTTAACAAGTAAATTAAGTGCACAATTTTATCATGTGTAAAATTACTGATTAACATGGAGGATAAAAGCAGCTGTTTTTTTTTCTTTACACCAACAATTTACTTCTAATTACAGAATTCATATCTGGCACACTGCCTTTGTCTTGTTGTCACTCAATTTAAAGTGCTCTCACAAAGCTGATGTTTCCGGCATTTTCTCATTTTTGTCTTTTGTCCCATGGGTGATTCAAAAGCCGCTTTTTCACTATATGGCCGATGTCAAGGCGAGACTGGGACTCAGTTGCAGGTGCTCAAAAAGGTCAGTTTATTAGATTGGTTTTAAATTTCAAAGGACAAAAAATTAAAAATTAAAAAGTTAACAAAAAACTATCCAGGAACAGGGCAGTCTGGAGCAGATCCAAGGAGCCTCCTGGACGAATTCCACTTGGAAATCCACTGATGCAATGCCCGGATAAGCTGACAGGGAGGCGGGGAACTGGTGGCGCGCTGCGGCGCGGCGAAGAAGAAGAGTGACGGCGATCGGTGATCGCTAGCACGGAAGGCTGGAGAGTAGCGCTGCCTGAAAGCAGGGGGAAGAGGAAAAAAAACAACAAACTAGAGAATGAAAACAAAACGGGCACGATCTCTGTGCAGGCTAAACAGGAGATGTGGACAAAACTGTGACATGGACGAGAACACGACGATCCGACAACAGACAGCACACATGAGGAGACTAAATAGAGAAGGAGTGATTATCATGATGCAGAGCAGGTGATGGTGACCAATAACAAGATAATAATGAAACAAGAGGGCGGAGACGGGCACCACGGTGACACAGAAGCACATGGTAAGTGTAAACAACCCCACACACTATTGAAAAACAGACAGATCAGCCCGGGGACGTGACATTACCCCCCTCCCCAGGAGCGCCCCCTGGTTCCTTCCCCCTCCAGGGAAGGAACCACCACGCTGCCGGTTGAAGTCCTCGATCAGCGACCGATCCAGAATATCCCGAGCCGGGACCCAACTCCTCTCATCCGGACCATATCCCTCCCAGTCAACCAGATACTGAAATCCCCGACCTCGACGTCTGACATCCAGCAACCTCCTGACAGTGAAGGCTGGGGAACCATCCACTAGACAGGGAGGGGGGGGGGGGTTAGCAGCAGATGGGTTAAGGCGAGAATGAAACACAGGCTTGACCCGAGAAACATGAAAGACTGGGTGTACCCGACCAAGTATGGGAGGTAACTTGAGCTTTACCGCCACCGGACTCAATACCTTGGTGATCTGATATGGCCCCATGAACCTGGGGGCTAACTTGCGAGAAACCACCCGGAGAGGAAGGTCCTTGGTTGACAGCCATACTCTCTGACCACATACGTAACAGGGAGCAGGAGTACGGTGACGGTCAGCCGCTGCTTTGGTTCGTCTGGAAACCCGAGCCAAGGTTTCCTCAGCCCTCCTCCAGGTGCGGCGACACCTGAGGACGAAGGCTAAGGCAGACGGAACAGCAGCATCGGGCTCCTGTGAGGGGAACATAGGAGGTTGAAAACCAATGGAGCACTGAAATGGAGACATACCTGTGGCCGCCGCTGGCAAGGAGTTATGGGCATATTCAATCCAGGATAACTGTTGGCTCCAGGAACTCGGATTATGGGACGTCAGGCAGCGGAGAGCTTGTTCCAGAACCTGGTTTGCCCGCTCGGACTGCCCATTGGTCTGAGGGTGAAAACCTGACGACAGACTCGTAGAGGCCCCGATCTGTCGACAGAACTCCTTCCAGAACCGGGAGACAAACTGTGGCCCCCTATCAGAAACCACGTCTACCGGAAGGCCATGAATCCGGAAGATGTGGTCAACCACCACTTGAGCTGTCTCCTTAGCTGAAGGCAGTTTGGGAAGGGGGATGAAATGGGCTGCTTTAGAAAAGCGATCAACCACCGTCAATACTACGGTGTTACCCCTCGATGGTGGAAGACCAGTGACAAAGTCAAGGGCTATGTGTGACCAGGGGCGGGAGGGGATGGGTAATGGGTGTAGCAGACCAACAGGAGGCTGATTCGAACTCTTGTTCTGGGCGCAAATTGGGCAGGCAAACACAAACTGCCTGACGTCCTGGGCCATGGATGGCCACCAAAATCGCTGGCGGATAGCAGCCAGAGATCTCCGAACCCCAGGATGACAGACTAACTTGGATGAATGCCCCCACCGGAGGACTTCAGGGCGTATCACAGCTGGCACGAAGAGCCTACCCCCCGGGCACCCCCTTGGTACCTCTCTCTCTCGTATGGCTTCCAGCACTCTCCTCTCCACGTCCCAGGAGAGGGACCCCACCACAATTTCTTTAGGGACAATGGTTTCAGTTGATGAACCGGTTCTCTTAATATCACTGTAAAGACGGGAGAGGGCATCAGGTTTTACATTCTTGGAGCCTGGGCGATACGAGAGAGAGAAGTTGAACCGACCAAAGAAGAGTGCCCATCGAGCCTGGCGTGAACTCACCCTCTTGGCCGAACGGACGTATTCCAAATTCTTATGGTCCGTCCAAACCAAGAAGGGCTGCGCTGACCCCTCCAACCAGTGACGCCACTCACCCAAGGCCAGTCTGACCGCCAACAGCTCCCGGTTCCCTACGTCATAATTCCGTTCTGCTGGGCTCAGGCGGTGAGAGTAGTAGGCACAGGGATGTACCTTCCCATCTCTGGGGGATCTCTGAGAAAGGACCGCACCTACTCCAATCTCAGAAGCATCCACCTCCACAATAAACTGACGTTCAGGGTCTGGAAACGAAAGAACAGGAGTAGAAATGAATCGGGACTTCAGGTCATTAAAGGCCTCCTGAGCCTTCAAATTCCACCTAAACGGTACCTTAGTGGAGGTAAGAGCTGTCAAGGGTGCAGCAACCTGACTAAAGTTTCTGATGAAGCGCCTGTAGAAGTTGGCAAATCCCAGAAACCGGTGCAGTGCCTTGCGTGAGTCTGGAGGTGGCCACTCGGCTACGGCCCTTACCTTAGCGGGATCGGCTTTGATTCCCTCCGCCGAAATGATATAGCCCAGGAAGGGAACTGACTTGGAGTGGAAAACTCACTTCTCCGCTTTAACATATAGCTGGTTCTCCAGCAGCCGTTGTAGCACCTGGCGCACGTGTTGGGTGTGTACCTGAAGTGAAGGAGAAAAAATGAGAATGTCATCAAGGTACACAAAGACAAACCTGTTAACCATGTCTCGCAACACGTCATTAACCAGGGCCTGGAAGACAGCTGGGGCATTTGTCAGGCCAAAGGGTAGCACCCGGTACTCATAATGTCCCGAAGGAGTGTTGAATGCTGTCTTCCACTCATCCCCCTCTCGAATCCGAACCAGGTGATAAGCATTACGGAGGTCCAACTTACTGAAGACCTTGGCTCCCTGCAAGAGTTCAAAGGCAGACGACATTAAGGGCAGGGGGTACCTATTCTTAATGGTAATGTCATTCAAACCTCTGTAATCAATACAAGGGCGCATTTTTCTTTTTAACAAAGAAAAATCCTGCGCCAGCAAGAGACGAGGAGGGACGGATGAGACCGGCATCAAGGGACTCACGAATATATTTGTCCATAGCCTCTCTTTCTGGACCAGACAGGGAATATAATCGACCCCTGGGCGGAGAAGTGCCTGGGAGGAGGTTGATGGCACAATCATAAGGCCGGTGAGGAGGCAGGGACACCGCCCGGGACTTGCTGACGACCTGCCGCAGATCGCAGTACTGCTCCGGCACCCCGGACAGATCAGCATCATCCACCTGCACAACAGGAAACACAGCACCAGGAAAAGAGGCAGAACCCAAACAAGACTCAAGACAAGACTGCTTCCAAGACAAAACTGAGTTTCTGGCCCAATCCACATGAGGGCCGTGCTGCACCAACCACGGGTGTCCCAGAACCACGGGAGCACTCGGGGAGTCAAGAAGGTACAGCTCGGTTATCTCATGGTGATTGCCAGAAACGATAAGACTTACAGGAGGGGTGAGGTGAGTGATGGTGCTGATAGGGGAATCATCAAGAGACCGAACAGAGATAGGAGTAGAGAGGGGAATGGCAGGAATTCCCCACTGCTTGGCCAGTGCCGTGTCCATGAAACTGCCACCAGCCCCAGAATCCACCAGGGCCGAACAGGAGTGAGTAGAACCTCCGAACTGGACACCCACGAGAAGTAGTGTGCGGGAAGAGTGGGGGAAATTAAGAGGAGATGTGCCCACCAGGATCCCCCTGGTTACTGATGGGCCCTGGCTTTTAGCGGGCATTTCCCGACGAAGTGTCCGGCCCTCCCACAGTAGAGACATAAGCCCCGGGTGAGTCTCTCTTGCTTCTGCTGGGGAGTGAGACGCAGACGTCCCACCTGCATAGGTTCAGGGTCAGCAGGGAATGGCAGAGGCAGGACCGGGGTGGATTCGCTGGTCATTTCTCCCACCCTCCAAGAAGTACGAGCAGCCAATTGTTGGTGACGAAGGCGAAGGCGGCTCTCAACACGGAGAGCCAAGTCGATCAGATCATCAAAACTACGTGGAAGCTCTTGGGTAGCAATCTTGTCTTGGATCTCCTCGTCAAGACCAGCACGGAACACAGCTCTGCAAGACCCCTCATTCCAGTCACAGGCCGCTGCTAAGGTCTTGAATTCAATGGCAAACTCAGTCACTGAACGGCCTCCTTGCCGTAGCCGTGCCAGCTGGGCTGCCGCCTCATCACCCCGAGCAGAACGATCAAATAATTTGACCATCTCCTGTCAAAAGGACTCAAAAGAAGCACAAAAGGGAGCCCGGGCCTCCCATACTGAAGTTCCCCAGTCACGGGCCCTGCCTGTGAGAAGGGTCAAAACATAAGCCACCTTAGTCTCTTCCTGGGCATACCGGCGGGGCTGGAGGGCGAAGACTAGGGAGCACTGAGACAGGAAGGCTCTGCAAGAGTTACGGTTTCCATCATAGGGAGGTGGGTTGTTGGCATGAGGCTCAGGGTCATGACGGGTAGAGAAAAGGCTAGTGGGGTCCTCCGATCTGGCAGATGTCTGTCTGCGAAGTTCCTGGAGCTGGGCAGTCACCTCCGACAACTTGGCATTAAGGAACTCAACCTCCCGGGACGTGGATGTTAACTGGGAGGCATGCTGGCCCAAGAGAATGCCCTGCTGGGTGACAGCTGATCTGAGGGGATCTGCACCTGCTGAGTCCATGGTGGTCGGATCGTTCTGTCAAGGCGAGACTGGGACTCAGTTGCAGGTGCTCAAAAAGGTCAGTTTATTAGATTGGTTTTAAATTTCAAAGGACAAAAAATTAAAAATAAAAAAGTTAACAAAAAACTATCCAGGAACAGGGCAGTCTGGAGCAGATCCAAGGAGCCTCCTGGACGAATTCCACTTGGAAATCCACTGATGCAATGCCCGGATAAGCTGACAGGGAGGCGGGGGGCGCTGTTGAGGCGGGGAACTGGTGGCGCGCTGCGGCGCGGCGAAGAAGAAGAGTGACGGCGATCAGTGATCGCTAGCACGGAAGGCTGGAGAGTAGCGCTGCCTGAAAGCAGGGGGAAGAGGAAAAAAAAACAACAAACTAGAGAATGAAAACAAAACGGCCACGATCTCTGTGCAGGCTAAACAGGAGATGTGGACAAAACTGAGACATGGACGAGAACACGACGATCCGACAACAGACAGCACACATGAGGAGACTAAATAGAGAAGGAGTGATTATCATGATGCAGAGCAGGTGATGGTGACCAATAACAAGATAATAATGAAACAAGAGGGCGGAGATGGGCACCACGGTGACACAGAAGCACATGGTAAGTGTAAACAACCCACACACTATTGAAAAACAGACAGATCAGCCCGGGGACGTGACAGCCGAACCCATTCCATTCAGTGCCGATCTGGGCCAGTTAGCACGGATACAGTTTCATTTTCCACTGTGGTGTTTTTAACGTTTTTTTTGGAATGCAATATAAATGCATCAGTCGTTGCCTGGATTGTGTTACATAAACAGCAATATGGCAGATAATAAGATATTTCTTTTTTGTGACTCCTTTCTTATCTGATATTTACTTCATCCAATAATAGAAAAAAAAGACACAACTCGACATGAAAAATAAAATAAATAGAAGGCGACGACGGGTATAATATCAATAAGCACAAATGTTTCTTCCACATACCAAACTGTCTCAGACATTTTTTTCTTTTTTATATTGAACATAGCATAGCTGTTTACATGGCTGTTTGATCAAATAGCGCACTTCCACTTAGCCAGCTATGGAGAAACCTGTAGCCAGGCAACACCATCACGCACATGCACTCAGCACACCCGAGAATTCTGGGCTAAGAACGATTTGTAATCGTGCCGCGCCGTAGCAGGCTCACATGGAAATACAACTGTAACCGTACCCAATAGTCCATAGAACCATTCGGCCGGACTTCCGGTTAGGCGTTGGTAATGGCGGCAGCATAGAGTAACAGCTCTCCGATCAAAGTTTTAAAATACCCCTTGTCTCAGATTGGAAACATTAAAATTATGACATTAAAGTAAGGGGTAGGATCATGACAAGAGGGAAAGCAAGGAAGACTGGAAACAACACTGGAAATATGGGAGACGTTAAAAATCTGTCAGGACTGATGTATAATAAAGATAGACATATGGTGGGGAATTGTGAGATAGGGGTGGCTGACTTATCTGATCATAGTCTGGTTTATGTAACTTTGGTGTTGACATCTAAAAAAAGAACAACATTCTGGAGAATACCAGTATATTAAAAGGAGATATTAAAGAAGAATTATAGATATTTAGAGGAGAACGATAATGGGGAAGTGTCCCCACCAGTACTATGGGACGCGTGTAAGGTGGTGTTAAGAAGGAAAATAATTGCCAGATATCAGAGATTACAGCTCAGGAAATAAGATCTGCTATTTCTAAACTCAAAGTGAATAAATCTCCGGGAGCAGATGGACACTCCTCAGAGTGGTACAAGTTTTTCAGGGAATCATTAATCCCAATGTTAGGAAGAACGTTTAACTGGGTTTTAAAGAAGGGGGAGATACCATATTCATGACGGGAAGCTATAATTTCAGTAATCCCTAAAGAGGGCAAGGATGAATTGGACTGTTCCAGTTATAGACCTATTAGTGTCCTGAATCAGGACTATAGGCTTTTCACCGCAATATTGGCTAGGCATATTGAAAAAAATTTACCGAGTATTATTCAGCTGGACCAGACGGGATTTATTAAAGAAAGACAAACGCAAGATAACATAAGAAGGGCCTTACATGTGCTGCAGCATATTAAAGAAAACCATACTGAAGCAGTGATTATGGGAATGGACGCCGAGAAAGCATTTGATTCTGTCAGGTGGGATTTCCTTTACAGTGTGTTAGAAAACTTTTGCTTCCATGATATAATAATTAGAACAATACAAGCCTTATATACCGTCCCAACAGCTAAGATTAAGATTAATGGTAGTTTATCCAATTCTATTTCATAAAAGCGCGGATGTAGGCAGGGTTGTTTGGCTAGTCCCCTTCTCTTTGCAATTTTTTTGGAACCACTTAGCCAATCCATAAAATAAAAAGCACAAATACAAGGCATGGAGATAAAGGGTACATGTCAGAAGATTGCACTTCTTACAGATGATGTTCTAATATTCTTATCTAGTCCTGATACATACGTGCCAGCACTCATGTCAGAATTTGCAAAGTTTGGTCAAATGTCCGGATACAAAATAAATGTACATAAAACACAAGTCCTTACTTTTAATTATAGCCCCTCTGAAGCTGTTAAAGAAAATTATAAAATTAAGTGGGATTCAAAATCAATGAAATATCTAGGAGTTAATGTGACAAAAGACATTGGCCAATTGAAATCAGCAAATTACAGCCCACTAATATCCAAAATAAAAGAAGATATTGCAAGGTGAAATTTAATCCCCTTTATGACTCTTACAACTAGAGTAGAAGTGATTAAAACCAATGTTCTTCCCAGGGTGTTACTGTATATCTATTTCAGAATTTACCAGTGGAGATACTGGACAAGGAAGTTATAGAATGGGATAAAATTATTTCAAGATATATCTGGCAAGGAAAACAACCTAGAATAAGATATAAAACATTACAACTGTCTAAGGCGAAGGTGGGACTAGCTCTCCCGTGTTTAAAAAGTTATTATCAAGCAGCGCAAATAAAGTCTTTGTTGCACTTATGTAATCACTCCTACTCTGCTAGGTGGAAAGAAATTGAATTGAAAATGACAACAGAAGCTCCAATACAGGCATTTATCAGGGATAACAAACTCAGGCATCAATCGGAAAATATACCCAATCCATGGAAAGACATTTCATTTAAAGTGTGGTTTGAATTGTTACAAAGAACAAATTGACACACAGCAATAAGCTGCTAAGGTGGATAGTATATGTTACAAAATTTTCCCCTAATAGAAGAGATAATAGATTTAAAAATTGGGAACAAGGCCCTCACATGTTTTGTGAACTATTAGAAAATAAGAAGTGTAAAGGTTTTGAAGAAATCAAAGAACAATTTGGTCTGGTAAATCAAGATTTTTATAGATTTTTGCAAATGAGGCATTATTTAGAGCATGATATAAAAAAGGAACATTTTCATGTTGAGGTAAATATTATTAATATTTATTATATTTATTATTTCCGCATACCAATCTAAACTAAACAAGAAACTAATTTTGAAGATATATTCAGGGATAGAAACTTTAAAAGGAGACAATACACACTACATAAAACAAAAATGGGAAAATGAAGCAAATATAAAATTGATGGATGAAGAATGGGAAGATCTCACTCAACAAATATGGAGAGTGACATCATCCTTAAATTGGAGGGAAAATGGGTGGAAAAACTTAGTGAGATATTTTAGAACTCCAGCTCAGACAAAATATCGGGATACAAGCTGTTGGCGGGAATGTGGGGAACAGAATGCAAATCATGTTCATATTTTCTGGAGTTGTCTTTCGATGGAGAAATATTGGATGGAACTCAAACAATGTATGGACAAGATATTACGGGTTAATCTCCCTTTCAATTTTGACACATTTTATTTGGGAAGACTTAATATGCAAGGCAAAAAAAAAAAAATCTGAATTGTAAAATGTTTAAAATTATGCTACTAGCAGGAAAAAAGGGAATTACTAGGAAGTGGCTAAAGGTGGATGCGCCAAGAAAGGAAAATTGGGTTGATGTGATGCATGATATTTACATTATGGAGAAATTGACGTACACTGTTAGATATGAAATGGATAGGTTTGAGAGGATGTGGAATGGATTCTTGGAATTTATTAGGCCAATAAGATCGGATTTTGTGTAAAATAGAATACCTGGGACACTCCACTTGTTTGTTCTTGCTACCAGTTTATTTTAATTTAATCTTTTCTTTTTTGGGTGGGGGGGTCATTTAGTTCTGGGGGGGGGGGGGGGGGGGGAAGAAGACGCTGTAGGAAAAGATCAAAATGTGTATTTTATGACCAAATGTGTATTTATGTCATGCGACTTCAATAAAAATAAAAAATAAAAATAAAAAAAAGGACCGTTCGGCCCGATAGTAAAACAAAAAAAAAAAGATTATTTGAATCTCAAAAAATTTAAAATCGAATGCCAACCCACAAAACGAATATTTGAATAATCAAATATTCTGGTCCAGCCCTACTGACAACACAGTGGTAGTCTCTTACATCAATCACCAAGGAGGTCTGCGTTCATGATCCTCGTACAAGCTGGTGCACCAGATACTTGTGTGGTCCCAGGGCAAATTCCTCTGAAAGCAGTGCACATTCCTGGGCATCTCAATATGTGAGCAGACATCCTGTCAAGAAAGGGGCCGAGGCCCGGGGAGTTGATGCTGAGGCAGGATTTGTAGGCAGGACACAATAAATTAAGCAAAAGTGAGCAAATGTATTTTTAATGTTACAAAATTATTATATTTTAAATAAATGCTGTTCTTTTCCACAAATATATTAACCCTTGTGCTGTACTGAATATCCTTTACTTAATTTTTTCTTCTCATAATTCTCCCAATGTGCTATATTATGTCCAAATCTTGGATTCAGTGTCATTTTTGACTGGGAACATCACAAGCGTAACAAGGTGGGAATAAAGTCTCTAAAAATTAGAAAAATTGTCAACATCTTTAGGAGTTGTTATATGATTTGTGAGCAAAGTCAGTAGTCCTATGTGATAACATTAGGATTTTCCAGAAAAAGAAAATCCTCTCTGAATCAGAATGACAACATGTGCTGTGTTCAACATTAATAATAGGAAATGTTTCTTGAGCAGCAAATCAGCATATTAGAATGATTTGTAAAGGATCATGTGACAATGAGTCATGAATGCTGAAAATGTAGCTTTGTATCACAGGAATAAATTATATTTTAAAATATATTAAAATACAACACAGTTCCTTTAAATTGTAAAATAATACAAATTTTACTGTATTTTTGGTCTAAAAAATAAAAATTAAATAAAAATTGAATCTACCAAATCTACCACAATCTTTTTAATTATTACAATAAAAGTATTGTAGTCGTAAACAAATACATTTAAATGTCTGTCAATAGAGAAAGAAAGAGGATTTTTGCTTCAAGATGGTGGAGGCTATTTATGACATCTACCAACACAAGCTAACTGGCTAAACCTTGACCCCTTGGTCTGGAGCATAGTCACAGTACTAACCAAAGGAGAGAAAGATAACTTTTGAAGACATTTACGCAATAATGAAGCAGCAAAGCTGCAAAATCCACAAGACAAGACACCTGACATTTTGAAAATTCAGAAGTTGCTTGTTTTATTAAAGGCATGAAACCATACTGCAGGAGCCATTCACTCACACATCCAATCCTTTTAAATCTTTTAAAGCATGTGGCTCTCAACACTCTTGTTCCAAACTGACATGACAAATGCTATAGTGGAGTCGGACCTATAATAATGTCTGTCCTCACCCTGGGCTTTGGATCAACCTTGGTCAGTGTCACTCAGTTATCCGTAGGAATATATGCACAAGGGATCTGTCCTTGCTTAAAACTAAATCGGAAAATGCATCTGCAAACAGAGCAAGCGGGAGAGCAAACACACAGAGTGGAGCAAGCAAAAAGAACCAAAGACCTCAGTGTTTGTGATGGACTGAGCTAAACCACTCACAATCCCCTTCACCACCAGGAGCTGACAGTTAGGTGGAAAGGAAAACTGAAGCACAGCTATTTATTTATATTCACTTATGTTTAAACATGTTATTATGACATCTATTGTGAGCAATTATCATGAGTCATTAACAGCTGAGTGTTTTAATTATACCCCATGTCGAGGGTAATAGAAAAGAAATAATGCTGCAAATCACACACATACACATACAAATATACAAAACGATTTTCTATTAAGGACTTTACAATGACTTCTATTGTTTTGTTTTGTTTTGTTTTACACTAAACTAATAATACTTTCTATCCCTTAGCCTTAAACCTAACTTTCAGAGGAATGTTTATTTTTCCATTTTTATAATTTTATTGAGACATTATTTCGTACTTTTACTATTTTTGCTGGGATATTTGGTTGTCATTTGACAAATGTCTTTTTACATTTAATCAGAATTACTGTACCTTCATGTAAGCACAAATCAAAGGATTTATTTGACCTCATCTAGTTTCCTGATTTATTATATTTAGTACATGAGCACACTCTCTACATTATGAAAACTGGTAAAAGAAGCTTTTCACAAAAGCTAAAATAGTGAATATCCCTATATTACAGTAATTCAAAATTAATGTAAAAAAAAAAAAAAAACATTGTAGCGGATGACGCAGCAAGGTATGCGCAGTGCACCTCTGAGATATGCTAGTCTCACGAGTTTAATTTTATGAACAAAGGAAGCAAAGTTTCCTTACTTTAGCAAAGGAAAACCAGTCTCCTCTTGGTTTTTATTGAAATCCTCCAACATTTTTCTTTAAAAATCCTTGGTTTGTAGTTCTAATTCATGACTGGTGTTTTGTTCTCTCTCCGCATTAGTCACGAATCACACAACGCCGGCGTATTACGTCATCCGCCGGAACTGCTTCAGTGTATGACAGTCAGCATAAGTGAGAGAAAAGTGTTTATTACATTTGAAATATGGATATTTTTCTTACAAAACCTCATGGATTCATGGATAAGGGGCCTTCATTAATTCCCCAGAGCCATCTGCGGCATGTGTTATTATGAATGCGCACACTTTAATTGACGACTTGTGGACTGTTCAACTGTAACACCAACTAACTGCAATAATAATAATAATAATAACTCTTTACATTCATATAGCGCTTTTCTGGGCACTCAAAGTGCCTTACCTAAAAGGGGGTAGAGCTTGGAATATCCAGTAAAAAAATTTTATATAACTCCGACTGGATTCATCTTAAATAAGAAAGTCATACACCTATAGGATGCTTCGAGTGTAAGTGAAAAACAGTCTAATTTTCTTTTTTTGGGTGAACACCCTTTAAATTGAATGCGGTTACATAATTCATTTACTGTACATCTATGGGGCAAAATGGAAATGCAATTTTTATTAACATTAGCATAAATCAAAGACCATAAAGTAATTAAGCATTAATTTGTGCTTTGCAACAAGTGAATACATGCACACCTAATTAGAAACATTTTAGAAAAATGTTTGATGATAAAACAGTGTGATGATCTATGATGCAGACATTCGAAAATACCTCTGTTCTTTTGATATAACGATTGTTGCAGTGTTTCTGAATGGGAAGAGCTCTATGACATTTGGCGTGAGAATGACAAATTAAGACTTAATATTATGAGTGCAACTGCTGAAACCAAGTAGTAGGGCTAAATGCCAGAGATGTGATTGATCGAAAATATACCGCTTTCCCTGCTGATGCAGTCATTAGATAAACGCAGCATCTGGAATAGGCTGTGTTCTTTCCCTCAGGCTAGTAATCCGCACGCACCCAGAGGCAAGCACGCTCAGCTAAGGTCATCTCTTTATGCTAAACACTAAGCTCAGCTAATGTCAACACTTTATGTTAAAAAATATCCGTCTGTCTGCTGTCAATACAAAGCTTCTGGGATAGTCACAGTAAACCTGTTCCCTCTTACATCTGCAAACTAGTCACAGTGGAAAGGCTAAAGAGATGCTTCACAAAAATCGCTCCTTGTTTTTCAGCCAGGGTTGCGCAGCCCGTGGGATGGAGGAAGTGTCCCGTCATGCGTGGAGACAGCAAGATGCCTGTAACTAATCTAACTGACAGCCTCTCAGACACAGATCACAGGGCTGATGGGAGAGAACGATGGAGCAGGGAACTTTCCAAGCAGATTAATTCATAAAGAAGTCCATCCGAGGCCCGCAAGAGGCTTGTGCTTACATGGGATAGCCCATCCCATCTTGAGAAACAAATACTTAAAAGAATAGTTCTCTGAATTGGAAAAAATGTATTCTTCCTCATTGTTCCAAAACTGTATACCTCTCTTTCTGCAGTAATACAGAAATGGAGAAATTTTAAATAACGTACTGCTGTTTTTTTCATGAAGTTATAAAGAACTGAGGCACTGATGGAAATGATGCAAAATCACCATAAAAAGTATCATAAAAGTAGTCCATATAAATAGTGCATTATGTAACCATTGCTTGATTAATTTTCTTGGACAAAAATCAACAGGAATCAACACAACATGAATTTCACCATGAAGATTTTGCAACACGATTTTTTGCCCATGCATTTTCACTCATGTGATCGCACCTTAACCTTTTGAAATCATATTATAGTTCTCTATAAGGAATTTTAAAGGATACTTCACCCAAAAATTTAATTTGCTTTTAATTACACCCTCGGGCCATCCAAGATGAGGGTGACTTTTTTCTTCAGTAGAACAGTAAAGATGATTTTTAGCTGAAACCGTGGTCTGAAGATTTGCATTACATATAATAAAGTGGCAAATAATGTTCATTTTCTTGCACATACCAATCGTTTGACTTCAATACTGTATATCATCAGGAGCCATGGATATTAATTTTGTGATTCTTTTGTATGCTTTTATTGACTCTCAGTATTGACTTGCACTTTATGAATCACCAAGAACTATGGTTTCAGCTAAAAATATTTCTTACTGTTCTACTGAAGAAAAAAGTCACCTACATCTTGGAAGGCCTGAGGGTGAGTAAATTAACAGAAATTTTTCATTTGTGGGTGATCCCTTAAGTTCATATTTAGTGATAAGACTTCCCTCCAAAAGCTGTTAACCACTGCTAATGAAACAGTGGATCACAAGATACTTGGTTTGTAAAGGAATCACTCAGACCATATCAGCTGATTCAATGTAGAGACATCCCTCAAACGAAGGATTTGTTTATGAATCAGACATTGTTACTTCTCTCATAATCTCCATGTAAAAGAGACCAATGGCAGATTAATTTAATTAAAAAACAACTTAAATTTAGGTCTGTTCATTTATCACAAAAACACCTATTCTCTGGCTCCAGAAGAATCAAAAGTCATACTTTTATAGTGTTTTTGTATTCTTTTTGAAGCCTGAATGCTCCAGTCCCAGTTCAATGTTGTTACAATGAAATACATTTTTCAGAATTTCTCCAACAGGTTTCCAAAGAAGAAAGTAAGTCACACAGGTTTGGAACGACATGGGGGTAAATTATCTTTTAATGTCTGATGCAGATAACAGGTGCCCCTTGAATTCATCTTTGAATTCTTCAACAAATAGCAAGCACAAACAACTGTGAGGAAAACACATTTGACTGTCACAACTTTTAACGCTTTTCTCATCTAAGCTTTGCTTTTATCTTTCTGCAGAAGCATGATATTTTTCCTTCCGTGGCCAACAGGGAGAGAGACCATACAGAAGGGGTGAAAGAAAGCAGCAGTGGAAGAGAGAAGCAGAGAGAGTCTCAGCTCTGTGTTCTAATTTCTTGTATCACATGAATGGTACTTATGATCAAACATATGTATCTACAGAGAGACCTTGAGTAGAACAGAAGACTAAAACTCAACAGCACATCAAAAGGTCACTCCATGTAATCATATCCATCTCTGGAAGATATGTATGTCCAGCACATCCTATTAAGACTTGAAAAATGTTCCTTGCCATTACCAAAGCAATATTCATTCATCCATCAGTACACATAACATCAATAAATATGGCATGATGGACACATATAAGACCTGCCGGAGTGGACTTGGTTGGCTTATGGAATTTGTTTTATTCATTTTAACCAATTTAGCTAATGCAAAAATCATGTATGATTTTAGACTCTAAATATTTAATTCCAAAAGTGACAGGAATGAAATATAACACTGAGAAAACTTCCCTCTTGGCATAGGTGCAGTATTGTTGCCATGCTCCCTTTCAGTGGCCAGCACTGATAGCAGAGTCAAACAACTGAAAAGTAAATATAAAAATGCACCCTGCTCTTCTCCCTTGAGGAGAACAGCTGAATTACCTGCTGTTGTCGGTACATTATAAGAAATCATAAGTACAGAGAAACAGGAACTCTCCTGTGAACACAATGAGGGTAGCAAGCCAGGTCTGTGCCCTGTTTACAAAGACTATGTCCAAATGAATAGTCACTACAGGGGAAACCAGAGAAGAAAGCATATCTATCCACCTCACCACTGACAGAAATGGTTTCTCTTGTAATGATAAATTGAATTTATTTGCAACACCTGCAGACTCCTCGGTTTCATCTGAAAACAGAACATTTGCTTCTAAAGTGCAAATAAACTCACTATTCCAGCAATAGATACAGGATTTTGGACATTCATTGCTCTTTACAATGCCACCATGTTCTTGATTCTAATAATAAATAGCCCCAAGCACTTTCTCTAAAATTAACCTTCTTTACCAAAAGTATGCAAGCCGATATCAGAAACTTTCCTTGAACTTACCACTGTAAAGTCTTCAGCTGAGCAGTTCTGCCCACTGAAGTTGCAATTCTTTAGCATCTCTTGCAGCTGGTGACCAGTCCGGTTGAAGATGTCCTGCATGTCCGGTGCTGGATACTCCAAATCGGTGGGCTTGTGGCCGTCCTTGTTTTTGGGGGGCAAGCCAGTCAGATTGGCCAGGTGGTAAATGTCGGCATCAGTGAGAGCAGAAAAGCGGAAACGGTTGATGTTGCAGATAGTCACGGCGGGGAACATCATCTCCGGGGTGGCCTCCTCGTTCAGCGCTGTGACATGAGGATGCTCCAGGTAGGAGATGGCACACTTTGCCGCCTGGTATAAAAAGAGAGCCAGGGACACCAGGAGTGCGAGAGCCCAGAGGGTCTGTCTGACACCCAGCCGGCCCGACACAAAGATGTGGTTAATCCCATGGAGTGAGCAGGCACTGGCGAAGCCGGCCAGGTCCTTGGCAGGGGGGCTGCAGCTCTCTTCGATCAGGCTCTCCTTGTCCCCTTCCTGGATGCCTTTCTGCTTCTCATCCTCCTCTGCAAATTTGATTTTGCAAACAAATTCGATCGGCATGTGGGCAGCCAGGTCTGCGTTTGGGATGCTTGGATAACAGCTTGGAGCTCCAGTATCCTCTATGTCCTGTTGCTCTGAGAAACAAGATCTCAACTCCAGAAAGAAAATAAGGGGAAAAAAAGGCATGCAGAGCGAGAGTGAGAGCGGTCGCTGCTGTCGCGTGCAGTGCTTCTGTCTCTCAGTTCCAGCTCTCCAGTGCTGATGCTCCTGGTACTGTGTTCAGACTGCTCATCTGAGCACTTGTTCGGCACGCTTACAAAGTCCTGCTTACCAGCTGTTATACACCTAGGGAAACAAAACAACAACAAAAATACACAACAAATCTCCTCTTTGCTTTAAAGCCACGGATGAAAATGCAGCATTTTGGCTCAAGCTAAAAAAGACTGGTGGAGCTTCTTAATAATTCATGAGAAAGCAACATTGGGATTATTTCCTTTTCACTGGCACAAGCAGCGCTAACTTAAACACCCCACGCTCTCTGTCCTCTCGCTTTCTCTTTCTGTCTCCTGTGCTCTCTCTCTCTCTCTCTCTCTCTCTCTCCCTGTCTCTCTCACACACACACACACACACACACACACATGTACGTTTACACTCGCTCCCCCTTGCTCTCTCTCTCACTTAATGCACTTGTTCGAGATGCCTTCTTACCCCTTAACCACAATAAATTTCCGTCAATGGCTGCTTCGCTGAACATCCCAGACTAAATGTGAATGTCGGTGGGGGGATCAGTGGATTTTAATGTAAGCCCCCCACTCATCACTCCCCCACCTTAGTCCCATTAGACATCCTAATTGCAACAATAATGAGCCGTAAGGAGTGAGCGTAAACAGCCCACAACTCAATCTTCAAGCAAAAAAAAGAAAAAAAAAGAAAAAGGAAATAGAGAAAGAAAGGATATTGATCACACAGAAGCATCAGTCAAAGATTAAGGAAAGCAGTACAACGGTTCTTTCTTATCAGGAATTAATGGTAGCATTACCAGGCTCCAGCACGAATATAAATTAGTGCCTGTCTCCCAATCTAGGTTTGGATGACATCAAAGACGCATAAATAACATATTGATCTTGACCCTGCTTTCACACTTATTAGCTTCTTTTATAGGCGAGCACTCTCATGCTGTTAACAGCCTTTTGCTATTTCCAAACAAAATTATGCAAAATGCATCTCCCTAATGCATAGTATTCTTTAATAAACGTAGCTCTACAGGTCAAATCACTGTGGAATGAATCATTTTGGAGAAAAGCAGTATTTTAAGACTAATCGAAAGCCTTTAAAAATTCAAGACGCAAACAGACTTTGGGTCTTGTAAAAGCTCTCTTTTACATTTAGGGAGCATTATTAAACATAACCAAAAAGTTACAGTTTTACTTGCTATGCAAGTATGCTTCACTCAAACATCACATCCCAATACCTCTGATTTTGAAATAAATAATTCAATGGTGACATATCATGAAAATCTGATTTTACCGTTTTTAAGTGCTATAATCATTAAAAAGATTAACCCAGTAACTTTGTTTTGGTAAGCCTTTTTCTGCAAGCTGAGAAAATGAGCGTGTCAGATTTCGCTCCCTTGGTGACGTGGCAAAGGGATCTCATTATAATATTACCGCCCCTAAATCTGTAAATTTATTCCCACGGCGCCATCATTTTGATTTCGCAAGAGACAACGGTGTACCAGTTCTAATGCCATGGCGAAAGTTTTAGCAAAACATGCCAACTGTTTTGTCTTTGGCTGCACAGAACTCTATTTAGATTCTCAGCCTCAGAGGAGACAACAGAGCAGTGGGTTTATTGATTTATTTACTGTATATTGCTGCTGCCACACAGATCTAAAAACTTCACAGACATAACCGAATGTTTTTGTAAGTTGTGTGTTTTTAACGTAAACTTGTGTGTGAATGAAAACATAGTCTAGTACTCACAGCTGTTTTCTGCACTCAGAAAACGTCTCTAGGTTACGTATGTAACCCTAGTTCCTCGAGGGAACGAGACACGCTTTGGGGAACGCATTAAGCGTGAGCGACTCTGAATATCATATCTAATCTGTCTTATAGAAGAGCGTGACGTCATGGGCGGGGTGACGTAAGTGACCAGGAAGCTATAAAGGCACGAGCCGCGCAGCTGGCTTCAGCTTCGAGTACCAGCAAGCGCCGGCAGGGGTGCCGGGGGTATGGCCTCGAGACGCAGCGTCTCGTTCCCTCGAGGAACTAGGGTTACATACGTAACCTAGAGACATTCCTCTTCAGGAACTCGAGCTGCGTTGAAACGCTTTGGGGAACAAGTACCAATGCTGCCAGACTACCAAACCCTTGCCTAGTGTGTATCCGAAGAGCACAGCTTAGGACGAGAGGACTGAAGTGCCTGGAGTGACTGGAATGTCTAAGCCATAGAATCTTGCAAAAGTAGAAGGCGTGGACCACCCCGCAGCATTGCAGATGTCCAGCATGGACGCACCTGCTCGAAAGGCCTTGGAGGCCGCCATACCCCGTGTAGAGTGAGCCTTGGCTCCCGACAGCGGGGGACGACCAGAGGACTCATAGGTGCCGTTGATAGTCTCAACTATCCAATGACTAATAGTCTGCTTAGAAGCAGGAAAACCCCTCTTGGGGGGGACCGCAGCATACAAGCAATTGGTCCATTTTTCTCCACAGGGCAACTCTGTGGACGTATGCATCCAGCACTCGAGCTGGACACACACAATTTAGCTTCTCTTGGTCGGGCTCCCGAAAGGGAGGAGGACAGAAGGCCTGCAGCACTACAGGTTGTGGTGTGATAGAGGGCACCTTAGGAACATATCCTGCTCGAGGGTATATGAACACTTTGGTCATGCCAGGTGCAAAATCAAGATATGTAGGGGCCCCTGAGAGGGCCTGTAAATCTCCTACTCTCCTCAGAGAGGTAATGGTCAACAGAAAGGCGGTTTTAAGAGTCAGATGTCTGTCTGAGATATCTTGAATTGGTTTGAATGGAGATTTGCAAAGAGCCTCTAACACCACACCACAAGTCTCACAGGGGAATACGGGACCGTACTGGAGGTCTCAGCCTCAGCGCACCGCAGAGGAAACGTGTAACTAAGGGGTGTCTTCCCAAAGACTGACCATCGAGAAGGGCATGGTAGGCCGCAATGGCCGCCACGTAAACCTTCAGCGTGGAGTGGGTCAACCCTGCAGAGAGCCTGGCCTGTAGAAACTCCAGAACTGTACCAACTGGGCAGTTTGCTGGGTCAAGCTGGCGGTCTCTGCACCATGAGGTGAAGAGTTTCCACCTCAGAGCATACAGTTTCCTCGTTGAGGGAGCTCTGGCTTGGAGGATGGTCTCAACAACCTCGGTTGAGAGACCGGATGCTATGAGTTGTGCCTCCTCAGGGGCAACACCCACAGCTTCCACAACTCCGGGGCAAGGGTGAATTATCGTGCCCTGCGCCTGTGAGAGTAGGTCTGTCCTGATCGGTATCTCCCATGGAGAGCCGTCGAGGAGCAAGACCAGATCTGCGAACGATACTCGGCCCAGCCAGAACGGGGCTACTAGCAACAGACGGACCCCATACTGACATACTCTCGCCAGAACTCCCGGGAGCAGAGCAATAGGGGGAAAGGCGTACAGACGAAGCCTCGGCCAGGTCTGTACCATAGCGTCCAGTCCCAGAGGAGCTGAATGAACTAGAGAGAACCAAAGGGGACATTGTAATGTCTCTTGAGTCACAAAGAGGTCTACTTGAGCTCTGCCAAAAACTCTCCATATCTGCTTCACCACCTCGGGGTGAAGCTTCCATTCCCCGGGCCTTGGCCCCTGCCTCGACAGTATGTCTGCTCCCATATTTAGTTTCCCAGGAAAATATACTGCTCTTAATGAGAGGAGTTTGCTCTGGGACCACACAAGGATCTGGTGCGCCGGCTTGTACAAGGGGCGCGAACGCAGACCTCCCTGGTGGTTGATATAAGAGACCACCGATGTGTTGTGGGTGCGCACCAACACATAGTGACCCCTTAGGTCTGGGAGCCGCTCCACAGACCACGGGCAGGGTGGCCACTCATGACCGCACCCCAACCAGTGAGGGATGCATCCGTCGCTAGTATAACACGGCCAATGTAGGGGTCTCATGTACAGCAGGCCAAGAGGTATGACGCAGCTGCCATCAGACCCAACAATGACTCTCTCTACTGACATGAGGATCGACTCGATAGGAGCAGGGGACAATCGTGCCTGCATCGCCGTCAAATCCCATACTACGCCTAGATAGTTGGTTCTCTGAACTGGCGAAAGTACACTCTTCTTGGCATTCAGTCTCAAACCCAGCTCCCCCATATGTGCGAGAATGACATCTCGATGCCGAGCCGCAACCTGCTCTGACTGAGCTAAAATAAATGAATCGTCGACATAGTTGAGAATATAGATATAGATATAATAGATATAGTCAGGGGGACCAGAGCTGCATCTACACATTTTGTGAACGTGCGGGGTGAGAGTGCCAGGCCAAAGGGAAGTTCTCGATATTGGTAAGCTTCGCCCCTGAAAGCAAACCTCAGAAACTTCCTGTGTTGTGGAAGGATGGATATGTGGAAGTATGCATCTTTGAGATCTATTGTGTCAAACCAGTCCTCGGACCTGATCTGAGCTACAACATGCCTGATCATGAGCCTTTTGAACTTCAGTTTCATAGCTGATCGATTTAAGACCCACAGATCTATGATTGGATGCAACCCCCCATCCTTCTTTGGAACTATGAAATACCGGCTGTAGAACCCGGACTCCCTGTCTTGAGGAGGGACCACCTCGATGGCCTCCTCCCCTAATAGGGTTTTCACTCCTTGTTCCATAACCAGAGCCTGCTTGGGGCCGACTAACATCGGAGTAACCCAGTTGAATCTCTGCAGTGGAGAGCTGAACTGAATACGGTAGCAGATTTCTACTGTGCGCAGGACCCATTGAGATACATTTGGCAGTAGTTTCCACACTGCTAAATAATCTACTAAGGGAATCAGTCTCTCGAGACTGACCTCTGGTGTAAGAGGCCCCTGAAGGGGTGGCTAGCATCTCCACTACGCACACGGGCGGAAAATACTGAGGACATTGCTCGCTGGAGGCCGCTGCGCCCTGGAACTCTGGCAGGGTTGGCAGACTGGCCCCCAGAGGGCGCTGAGGCGAGACGGGGACCGTGTAATGCGGTATACATCTACCCCAGTAGGGGCCGCCCTCTGCAGTCTTGACCGAAAGGTGTCAGGACTTCTTAGCTGAGGACCTCCCAGCCTGAAGTACGGCCCTCAGATCCGCCTTAGGCTGGGAAAACCCTGGTTCAGAGCATTGCTTCAGCCTCCGGTCCCGACGTGGGGGAGCGCGGGTGGCAACGCTCTGATGATAGACTGAGAGGACTGCTCCCGCCCAGCAGCCAGTATATATAATTTCTCAGAGTGAGATAAATGTCATTATATTCCTTAGAATTTAATGCAAACAAACAATCAGACGAGTAAACACGGTCTGCCTTGTTGATTTAATTCATATCTTACTTCTCATAGTCATAGTCATAAATACTGAATTTAATTCCTCAGAATTAATGCAGTTAACCAATCATAAGAGTAAAGAGGGTCTGGTTTTGGTAAGATTCACATCAAAACTGAAATTATGTAATACATGCGTTGCCTCGGCAGCACGGAGCTGCTTACACAAACAATATTAATCTCCTCGGAGATAAGTAGCTGCAGCTGCGAGTTCACAGAGGGGGAAGGAACTGCTGCACGTGCTTCCGAACCTCGAGAATGAACTCTAAATCTAGGGAACACGGGTGGAGATAGGCAGAGCCGTCTTCGCTCCGTCCTTAGATATGCGCGAAGCACAGTCAGCCCCCTTAATTCTTCCCGAGAGCTGACTGCGTGAGCTGCGCTCCTCATTAATGCTGCTCATTATAAAGTTAGGCATAATATGCTTGTGAAACTGATGCTTGTGTAACTGTTGTCTGTGCAACTGATGTTTATGCAGCTTATGTTTGTGCAATTGCGAGCTCATCGACGCCCTCCGTTTCAATCGCCTCGGAGAAAAAAAGGCGGTGCATCATGGCTGTCACTCAGGGGGAAGGACCGCAACACTCGGGCTTCTGAACCTGGAGATCGGGCAGATCTGGCAGGTGAGGTAGGAGATAGGGACGCGCCCGTCTCCATACCCTCCAGCAGATCTTATCTGCAAACCCAGCGAGTGCAGGCGCCGCTCCGCCTCGGCGAAAGCGGGACCGACACCGCGAGGAACGCTGGCAAAGACTCCCTCTCGAGAGAGTCCTCCGGGATCGAAGCATCCACACTGGCTTGTGCCAGTGTAGGCAGTCGGCTACCTCAAGAGACAAAACAGCGTGCCTCGATCCCAGGCAGACCGCGCACAGACCGTGTATTCCCACTCATGATGAACACACAATCTTAAACGCGATATGGATTTTGCTCTAGCTTTGCTCTTTGATTATTGCTTACTCTTTGAGGAGCTAATAGTGACAAACAACAATAAATAAGACTGACAAGACAGAATGACATGCACACACAGAGCGCTTGCTGAAATACGCGAAGCTGAAGCCAGCTGAGCGGCTCGTGCCTTTATAGCTTCCTGGTCGCTTACGTCACCCCGCCCGTGACGTCACGCTCTTCTATAAAACAGATTAGATATGAAATTCAGAGTCGCTCACGCTAAACGCGTTCCCCAAAGCGTTTCGACGAAGCTTGAGTTCCTGAAGAGGAACCCTATATTAGAAGCTTAAACTAATATGGTGTAAAACGCATGATTTCAGCACAATAAACACGATAATCAGAACCAAAACAGATGTATTTAGCAGGTCTGAGCTGTAATGACACAACTTTATTCTGGAAAAGGGGACGGGGAGCAGCAGCTCATTTGCATTTAAAGAGACAGGCACGAAAAACAGTGTGTTTCTGCTTTATTCAAAATAGGCGTTTTCAAAATTAAATAATAAAGGTCTGTGGGGTATTTTGAGCTGATACTTTACGGACACATTATGGGGACACCAGAGACTTACATAATGTAAAAAGAGGCATAATGTAATCCTTTAAAATACACAGTCTATGTGAATGAGACTTTTCTTTTTCTTTCAGAATTTGTGGTTGCCACAGTGTCAAACTCCATCTGACTGGATAATGGAATCAATCATTAAAGTCCCCATTAAATTAAAAAAAAGGTTTTTAAAGTTAAAGTTTTTTTAGGTGTTAGTATCAATATGTTAGTCTTAAGGTTATCTATAAGGCAGTGTGCTCCAAAACTATGGAGCTATTATTATGACAAAAAAGATTTGAATTTGAATTGTGTAAATTTGAATTATTTGCAAGTGTAATCTAACAAAATTGAATTTTAGGTGGTAGTTTAAATAGTTCTCAATTTGATTTTTTTAAACGAATATTGAACATTTGAAATTTAACAAATTGAAATGTTTTTATGGCTGAATTTTATAGACATGTATTTTCAAACAGCTAGTTTTTTTGTTCTGAATTCTTATACTGCAAATCAGATTCAAGTTTTCAAGATGAAGAAACTCGGAACTTCAAATTCAGTTTTCTAAAATTCAATGTCAAAAATTTAAACTTAAAAATTCAGATCTTACAGAAAGTAGGTCACAGGTCATCCAATGGGAAGAGTAGATGATCTCAGAAAAGTCCAATTTTTTGGCCAATTGGGGACTGCGGAAGTTTTCCAGCGCGAACGTGGTGGTGGTTCAAGAGGTTGCCACTCTCTGACTCTGATCATGAATCGCCCGGAGGTAAGTGATTCTTAAACATAAATGATTTTGTGTTTATATGTTAGGTTAGAGTTCTCAGCACGTGAGACATTTGTCTAAGCGGTCTCTGGTGTTTGTTTTAAAGTATATTTTGTCTAAAATATTTTGTCTACTAGGCCTAAGTTACACAGACAGGACGCAAGCGGCGTGACGCAGCACAGTGCTTGTAATCAATCTAATTTGTAATTGGTTATATATTACAATGCTTTAGTGCTTAAGATAGACACTTCGTTACCTTTTCAAAATAATCCAAGTAGCGATTTGAGGAGCGTGCACTGATTAGGGAACTAATGAATGTTCATGTAAACTCCACCCACGGGAACAGTTTTTCACGGGAACCGAATATTACACAACACCAGACGCGAACGGTGCGACGCGACCCGTGAAATCCCCAACAGCACACGAATTCCCCATCCTATTTCTGACCTAGTCCCAGCTCTTTGCAACAGTCGCTTCAAGCACTGTGCTGCGTCGCGCCGCTCGCGTCCTGTCTGTGTAACTTAGGCCTAGAAGAAAAAATATTTTAGACAAAATATACTTTAAAACAAACACCAGAGACCACTTAGACAAATGTCTCACGTGCTGAGAATGCTAACTTAACATATAAACACAGAATCATTTATGTTTAAGAATCACTTACCTCCGGGCGATTCATGATCAGAGTCAGAGATGGCAACCTCTTGAACCACAACCACGTTCGCGCTGGAAAACTTCCGCAGTCCCCAATTGGCCAAAATGCTCTGTTCGACTTTTCTGAGATCATCTACTCTTCCCTGTGGATGACCTGTGACCTACTTTCTGTAAGATCTGAATTTTTTAGTTTGAATTTTTGACATTGAATTTTAGAAAACTGAATTTGAAGTTCCGAATTTCTTCATCTTGGAAACTTAAATCTGAATTTTTTTTTTTAAATGAATATTTGTGTAATGGTATCAGGTGATTGACAGCAGTGTCATCCTATCAGCAAGTAGTACCTTGCATTTAAGTCTGATTGGCTGTTACCTGGGATGCGTCACGTCCGATTTCCCCGTTTGTTTTGCTAGCGTCGACGGTGGTTGTAGGTAAGCGAGCTGTGTTTTAATGGGTGATCCTTTCTGGAGTTTTCCTATATGTATAACTTTTTAAATCATTGTTATCGATTAGTGCAGCTTTGGTACGGTGCCCTCCGTGCTGCTTAGTGGGTCTGGTGACTGTTCACCTCACAGGTAATGTTAATTGTTAAGAGCTCGTGATATGGTGCTGAAATGGCTGTGTGGGTTTAACATTCTTTCGGATATCAAATAGGTGTGATTCCCTGTATTCCATTGTGTAACCGGTGGGCATGACTGACCAATCCGTGTTTAAGCGTGCTATCTAGCGTGATCTCCTGATGGATTCTCCTTCTCGTTCTATGCTGTGATTGTTGATTAAAGTGCTGTGGTTAATACTGCCGTGCTGACGCGATCATCACTTAAGAGATGGGGACTGCTCGTTTGGTTCTTATCGTGGTGTTACATTTGACCCTGGATTGTGTGGGGGACTGGTTGGTTCCTTCCACTTGTAGGGGAGCTAGCTGCCCTTTGTGTCTTTGTTTGATTTGAAACCTCTTTTTGTTTATTTTCTGTTAACTTCTAATTTTTTGGAAATATAGTTTGTTTGGTTAACTTGATTTTTTTTTTTCATTTCATCCTTATTATTGTAAAGCCATTTAAACTGCGTGTAATATTTAATCAAGCCATTTAATTGCTTGGTTCATGTGATCAACCATCTATAAGTACAATTCTATTTGTGTGTGTGAACTTCTACTGAGCTAAAATTGTCTTGTATTATTTAGGTGACCAACTAATTGACTTTCCTGCGCTTGAATGGTTTTTCTCTTTATTTTTGTTATTTACATTTATTGTTGTGAGGATTTGCTTTATTGATGTCCATCTGGTCATTTTTTTTTTTATGAACATTGTTATAGTTTCTTATCTTTATTTTGCAGGCGCTGGGGTCCCACGGGTGGATTGCTCTTCCTCCTCCTGGTGGTGGTCCTTTTATCGTGTACACTGTTGAGTGTGTGATTGTGTGATTAAGTGACACGGGGTGTGTGTGGAAGTGTGCTCTGTAAAATCAAACTCCACGTTGCTTCCTGCCGTTGGGAGCCTCAGGCCTGCCGGTATTTAGTTTCTGTTTCTGCACGTTTTTCTTATTGTTTAGTTTAAAGTGGGTTTCAGTGTCCAACATTTTAAAGTATTTTTCTATTAATAAACATTTGTATTTTTGCATTACTCGCGTCTCTTGCCTAATTCTATGAGGGAACCGAACCTGTGTGCTGTGCTCATTGTTTGAGTATTTTCCCTGGGGCTAATCCCTAGGGTGGCGTAGTCGGACTTTCTTTATTAGGGAATAAAAACTTGCTCTTGTGTTTAAATAATTACACCGCCACATTCGCAGTATAAGAATTCAGAACAAAAAAAACTAGCTGTTTGAAACTACATGTCTATAAAATTCTGCCATAAAAACATTTCAGTTTGTTAAATTTCAAATGTTCAATATTCGTTTAAAAAAAATCAAATTCAGAACTATCTAAACTACCACCTAAAATTCAATTTTGTTAGATTACACTTGCAAATAATTCAAATTTACACAATTCAAATCATTTTGTCATAATAATAGCTCCATACATAAACAGTGACAATTCGCATTTAGAAGATATAAGCATTCAAAGCTTGCAGTTCGTCGCTTCCACCAAAAGGCTAAATGATTTTTTTTGATGTCACATTTTACTTCATCTTCTCATCAAAACCTCTGACCAATCAAATGCTCTGTGGCTGTCAAATGCAGCTTTACCAAGCTCAATGGCTCTGGTCGAGCAGATATAAAACAAAACGCTATTTGCCATTTTAAAAAGGGGGCGGGGCTGCCAGATATGTCCCGTCCTCTCTTCCTGTTTCAGTTGAAATTACGTCACCACATAGAATAATGCTTCGTGTTTCAAAACACTTCAGGGGAACTTTAAATATTGGTAATTTCAGATACCAAAGCCTGCAAAGATCATATAGATATTTATGTATATATAGACAATACACCTAAAAATAAACATGCTATCATTATTTCCATTTACACAAATAAGAAAGTCATGCTAGTTTGAAATGACACAAGTTTGAGTAAATGATGACAGATTTCTGGGCAAACTGTCCCTTTAAGGCTTATCTAAGGATGCTTCCTTTGATATCATCTGTGAGTGAACTAGACAAGCATGATATCTCTGTATAGTAAGTTTCCCTATTATATTCACAGTGTATTATTCTCTGTAAATGGAGATCTGTATTTAGACTATATGAACATGCTCAAGGGCACCCTTACTGTAAAAAAATATAAATAAATAGATTACCTCACCTCTCATTTACCCCTGGGTGTGATTGTGAAAGAACTTTAATATCTTGTTACCCTGACAAATGCAAATGTGTTTTTCTGATTGTAATGAAATTGCTCAGAGTCATCAGTTAATTACAAGAGACTTTATTGGGACAATAAAGACCATAAATATGGGACAATAAAGTATTTACTTCTGGTGTGTCATGGCCCTACAGCCCAAATGCATATAATATATGTTAAGCATGAGCATGTACATTAATTAAATGTGTCATTTCCTTAACACCAACGTCTATGCAATCCAGGATTGTTGTAAAGCAGTATAAAGCTGTTTTTAAGCTACATTTCTCTGCAGTCTTCTGTTTTTCGGCTTCCATGCCAGGTCAATTTTTCTCAGAAGTGTTGGTGGGTCCTTTTTATTTTTAGATCCAGTAATATTGACAGAATTACTTTTTAAAACAACTGCTCACTGATGATATTTTTTAAAGAGTTTTTCATACTCTAACATTCCTAGAACTGGCACTAAAATGACCCCTGCCTCTGACTTCTGACACAGTTTTTTTTTTTTTTATACTTTTCTGTGCAACACTTCGTACAACAGTCTCTTGATGAGTCTCTAGAGCTTGCTGAAGCCTCTGGGATTCCCTTTCCCCTCTGAGCAGCAGTGTTCTCCCAAGCCATTAAAACATAATTTATGCATCTATCATACAAAGCACATTTAACATAATGGCATATTACATACTCACAGCATATGCATAACCAAACAAGGTTTTCCAAGTTAAACCTCATGTTTGGGCTAAATTTCAGAATTTGTTGTCTTTAAAAAGTCTTTCCCAGTGGAGACTGTATTCAGTCACATGTTGGAAGCAAAATGGGGCTTCATCATGTTGTTCTGATGGATGCACTGTGGGGGGAGGGAGGACAGGGTGAGGAATGAATTCTAACCTTGTTCCAGTGATATGAGACAGAAACATGCTCCGAGGACACATCTGTCATATGGCATAGGAAAGCTCCTAAACTGAGCTATGCTGCTTTTGCTACAAACATGGACATGTGTCTGATGTGGCAGAGAGAAGTGTTCACTTCACAGAAAGATTTGCAGTTATTATTTAATGACTTTGGAAACATACAGTTAGTAGGATTTAATTGTAGGGTTTACCACTGACCAATAACAGTACCAATGAATATTATCACAAAATATGCAGTGAATATAGCCACATTCTGCTGTACTGTACATGCCATTATTTATGAATATTTGTAAATGTTTTCATAGTAAAAGTTGCTTGAGCATTGTTATTCTGCACCAGGATCCAAAGGTGAGATATTTTCAGATTATACCATGTGCAGTAAATTCGGAACCATTGAGGGAGAGAATATAATTTTCCTGTGAGGGGCTAAATGAGCTCGTTGTATGTGTATGCATATTTTTACCTGCTTATAACCCAAAATATGTCAAAACTGCGGCAAATATACTGAAGTACCGAACCATAAAGGGTAAAATTATTTTATTTTTAATGTTTTTGTTTTTGTTGTTGTTTTTTAAATACAAAACATATAAATTTACTAAAGCTACAAATGAAAATATTAAAGTAAAAGCTTATTAAAAATAAAGAAAAAAAAAACACTTTAAAAAAAAATACTAAAATAACAGCAGATGAATCTCTGATGGTATTAATACAATATTTACCATATTCTTTGAGAGGCTGACCTTTCGTCTGCCGCCCTGGTGAAATGCTAAATTAATTAATGAATAAACAAATGACCAAAACACCGACAGATGGAATCCTACTTCAGAATGACAAATCATGTCACACAATCAGTCAAGAATAATGTTCCAGAATGTCTAGAAAGGACGTTCTGGTGCAAGATAGAAAACAATATTAGCCAAACAAGTTTGCATCCTTCCTACACCAAAAATAAAAATAAATAAACAAATAAATAACCAACTTTGGTACTCTCCAGTCATCGAAGACATGTGCATTTTTGGATATGTTGGTTTGGCAGTTCCATTAAGTTTCAACAAAGATAATCAGAGCGAAAGCAAAAACAGCTGGATATTTCTAATACACCTTTTCACAAAAGTGGTGATGGTTGTTGTGCTAGAGCTGGTGCTTGGATTGTGTAAAGCATGAATGTTTTAGGGGGTGACGTGTTGACTTTTCCATCCCAGAACTGCCTTTTAACTGCTAAACACACAACACTGGATCAGTGAAAAACGGACAGATGATCACTGCAGCCTTTGTGTAGCAGTAAGTGAACCTAATGATCATTTTATGTGCAAGACAGACCTTAAACTATACTTTTATTTTATGTTTAGATGCAATTGCTTCTTCCGACTACTTTTGATGTACTGAAGCAGATGTCGGAGTTTTGAGAGGCACATCAGTTCACTTCAGGCATGCTCAGATTCTGCTCTGGTGCTGTAACCTTGCATGATCTTCTGAGGTTTCAATGAATAATAAGAGCATTCATTGACAGGCTGAACCCGTTTTCACATCAAGTATGTCGAAACTCACTTTGTATCATGTGTAAATGTATTGCCCTAAAAAGCAGACAGCGCTTACTGTAGACAGACAAACGGACTCGCTCTGCAAACTTCAGAGGAATGGTCAAGGTTCATTTTCCCCCCTCCTAAGGCCCTTCTGACCCTAAGTCAAGTCAAGTCACCTTTATTTATATAGCGCTTTAAACAAAATACATTGCGTCAAAGCAACTGAACAACATTCATTAGGAAAACAGTGTGTCAATAATGCAAAATGATAGTTAAAGGCAGTTCATCATTGAATTCAGTGATGTCATCTCTGTTCAGTTAAATAGTGTCTGTGCATTTATTTGCAATCAAGTCAACGATATCGCTGTAGATGAAGTGACCCCAACTAAGCAAGCCAGAGGCGACAGCGGCAAGGAACCAAAACTCCATCGGTGACAGAATGGAGAAAAAAACCTTGGGAGAAACCAGGCTCAGTTGGGGGGCCAGTTCTCCTCTGACCAGACGAAACCAGTAGTTCAATTCCAGGCTGCAGCAAAGTCAGATTGTGCAGAAGAATCATCTGTTTCCTGTGGTCTTGTCCTGGTGGTCCTCTGAGACAAGGTCTTTACAGGGGATCTGTATCTGGGGCTTTAGTTGTCCTGGTCTCCGCTGTCTTTCAGGGCAGTAGAGGTCCTTTCTAGGTGCTGATCCACCATCTGGTCTGGATACGTACTGGATCCGGGTGACTGCAGTGACCCTCTGATCTGGATACAGACTGGATCTAGTGGCTACGGTGACCTCGGAATAAGAGAGAAACAGACAAATATTAGCGTAGATGCCATTCTTCTAATGATGTAGCAAGTACATAGGGTGTTATGTGAAGTGTTCCCGGTTCCGGTTTACCTAATTAATGCAGCCGAAAAATCCTTTAACGGATTTGGATATTAAAAGCATATTAGTATGTTATGTGTAAGCCAGGTTAAAGAGATGGGTCTTTAATCTAGATTTAAACTGCAAGAGTGTGTCTGCCTCCCTAACAATGTTAAACAGGTTATTCCAGAGTTTAGGCGCCAAATAGGAAAAGGATCTGCCGCCCGTAGTTGATTTTGATATTCTAGGTATTATCAAATTGCCTGAGTTTTGAGAACGTAGCGGACGTAGAGGATTATAATGTAAAAGGAGCTCATTCAAATACTGAGGTGCTAAACCATTCAGGGCTTTATAAGTAATAAGCAATATTTTAAAATCTATACAATGTTAGATAGGGAGCCAGTGCAGTGTTGACAGGACCGGGCTAATATGGTCATACTTCCTGGTTCTAGTAAGAACTCTTGCTGCTGCATTTTGGACTAGCTGTAGTTTGTTTACTAAGCGTGCAGAACAACCACCCAATAAAGCATTACAATAATCTAACCTTGAGGTCATAAATGCATGGATTAACATTTCTGCATTTGACATTGAGAGCATAGGCCGTAATTTAGATATATTTTTGAGATGGAAAAATGCAGTTTTACAAATGCTAGAAACGTGGCTTTCTAAGGAAAGATTGCGATCAAATAGCACACATAGGTTCCTAACTGTGTAACTAAGTAACTAATTGTGAGGATACCACCTTTTCTAGTATCTTGGACAGAAAAGGGAGATTCGAGATTGGTCTATAATTAACTAGTTCTTTGGGGTCAAGTTGTGTTTTTTTGATGAAAGGCTTAATAACAGCCAGTTTGAAGGTTTTGGGGACATATCCTAATGACAATGAGGAATTAATAATAGTCAGAAGAGGATCTATGACTTCAGGAAGCACCTCTTTTAGGAGCTTATATGGTATAGGGTCTAACATACATGTTGTTGGTTTAGATGATTTAACAAGTTTATACAATTCTTCCTCTCCTATAGTAGAGAATGAGTGGAACTGTTCCTCAGGGGGTCTATAGTGCACTGTCTGATGCGATACTGTAGCTGACGGCTGAATGGTTGCAATTTTATCTCTAATAGTATCGATTTTATCGAGTTATTACTTCAGTTATACTTGAAGCCTGCCCTCTGAGAAATCCTGAAAACGTTGTTATAAATTGAAGCAACACCTCCCCCTTTGCCTTTTAGACGCGGCTCATGTTTATAACAGTAATCTTGGGGGACAATCTAAGAGCAATGTTTTATTGAAGTGTACAGAAAGCACTCAATATATCAAAATGTGATTAGTGTTTCATGTCCAGCAGATGGTCCAGAACAACTTGATTTGGTTCTTTCACACTTCCCAGCTTGTTTGATTTGTGACAGCGGGGAGGTGAAAGGTCATCAAATGGTTAAAGCTTGGGGTGGCCCTTGAAATATAGCCAAGGATTGTAGTCATGTAAAGAGGAGTGTAGAGGTAAGAGTGTGGGAGGCGGAGGCACTAACAAGGCTAAATGGCTACAGCCACTATCATCTTCACTAGCTAGTTTACTCACTGACCTCTGTTACGTTCACCCCCCTAAACCTCACTCCCACCCGGGTCACGGCACCAATGTAACCCCTCTTTTATCTGTATTTTCCTGTGATGGCAAAGCTGAATTTTCTTCAGCCATTATTATCAGTGCTGAAATCAGTTAATTATGCTTAATATTTTTGTGGAAACCAAGATCTTTTTCATAATTCTTTGAATAAAAAGTTCAAAAGAACAGCAAAAAATAAAAAATAAAAATTACTGACCCCAAACTTGACCCCAAAAATATTTTCTAACATTCCTTATCATTTATGTCTCTCATAACACTACAGTCCCACTCTCTTGTCTCTTAAAAACACAATTACTGCAGTGTAAAATATATATATATATATATATATATATTACTGTAGCATTGTTGCAGTATTTGTATGGTTGCTTGTATGGACTTTTTTACTTGTAGTTTTAAGATAATACATAAGACTTTAAAGTAATAATAATAATAATAATAAATTTTATTTGTAATGCACTTTACATTTGAAACAAATCTCAAAGTGCTACAATTACGATCAATTAGAAAGGATAAAATACTAAAAGGTTTGATAGTTAACAGTCATAAGTTCTCCTAAAAATAAATGTTTTTAGTCCTTTTTTAAAGGTCTCAATATTTTGAGGTGCCCTCAGATGGTCGGGAAGGGCATTCCAAATCCGAGGAGCAGCAGAGCAAAAAGCCCGATCACCCATAGTGCTGAGCTTTGTCTTGTGGAGAAGGAGGCGGTTTAAATTTGTTGAGCGGAGAGAAACGAGAAGTAGTCTGAGGTGTGAGTAGTTCTTTCAGATAGGGGGGTCATTTCCATAGATACACTGGTAGGTTAGAAGGGAGATCTTATATTCAATCCTGCCGGAAACAGGAAGCCAGTGAAGTGAGTGGAGAATGGGTGTGATGTGATCATATTTTCGAACTCTCATCAGGATCCTAGCAGCACTATTCTGAACATACTGCAGTCTCTGCAAGCTTTTGTTAGGGATCCCGATGAGAAGTGCGTTACAGTAATCCAGTCTGGAGGAGACAAAGGAGTGGACCAGTTTTTCAGCATCTGCTAAGGTTTACATTGGACGGAGTTTTGCAATATTTCTGAGATGGTAGAAAGATGTCTTACAGAGGTTTTTGATAGGGGCTTCGAAGCTGAGTTGTGGATCAAATCTTACACCAAGATTGGTGATAGTTGTGGAAAGGGGAATGACATGATCAGTGATAGTTATACCAGTAATGGAGGAAGACTGGGTTTGACGTGGTGTGCCAACAAGAATTGCCTCAGTTTTAGAGCTGTTTAGCTGGAGGAAGTTGTGCTTCATCCACACACTTATCTCCTCCAGACAGGCAGTGAGTGTTGAAGATGAAGATGAGGTTGGTGAAATTTTGATGTACAGTTGTATGTCATCAGCATAGCAGTGAAATGAGACTCCATAGCGGCTAATGACATGGCCAAGAGGGATCATGTAAATGATGAAGAGAATGGGGCCAAGTACTGACCCCTGAGGGACCCCGCAGGTAACTGTGTGTTGCCGGGACCTTGTACTTCCAAGTGAAATGTACTCTGTTCTGTTAGTGAGATATGATTTAAACCAGTTCAGAGCAGTGCCAGTGAGTCCAATGGTGTGATGCAGCTGGTTTAGAAGTATGCCATGATCCACTGTATTGAATGCAGCAGACAAATCGATGAGTATGAGGAGGGATGGTGAACCTGCATCAGCTGTCATCCGTAGGTCGTTTGTGACTCTAACCAAGGCTGTTTCCGTACTATGTGCAGTGCGTAAACCAGACTGAAATTTTTCAAAAAGATTATTGTGTTTGAGATGATCCTGGAGGTGGGAAGCTACAACTTTTCCAATACTTTGGAGAGAAATGGGAGATTGGAAATGGGCCTGTAATTTGCAAGCACATCTGGGTCAAGGGTGGGTTATTTGAGAAGTGGTCTGATTATGGCAGATTTTAGGGCAGATGGCACAGTACCAGATTGGAGGGAGTGGTTTATTATAGTGGTAATCAGAGGACTTAGGACAGAGGTGTTTACTTTCACTAGAGCTGTAGGAAAAGGGTCGAGGGCACAGGTAGTAGGTTTCATCCTTTTAATTATTGTCTCAACCTCTTGCTGTGAAATTTCTGGAAAACAATGTAGGGGCTCCAAAATTACAGGTTGTAAGTGGATAGTCAGGGTGGATAGTGGTGTAGATTCAGAAAAGGTAGAGTAAATTGAGTATACTTTTGTTTTGAAAAAGTCCAGGAAATTATTACAGTGCTCTTCTGTAGTTTCTGTAAGTGAGGGGTTTTTTATGGTTTGAGTTGATGATTTATGGTGGAGAACAGCTGTTTGGAGTTTCCGGGACTATTTCTGATGACATTTGAATAGAAATTTGACCGTGCCTCCATAAGTGACTTTGAGTAGTCCTTTTGATGTTCCCGAAAAGCGAGCTTGTGCACAGTGAGACCTGTGCTTTTGAATGTCCTCTCAAGGTCACGCCGAGCTGCCTTCATTTTTCGTAGATCACCGGTATACCAGGGTGCTGATCGGGTGAAAGTTACTGTTCTGGTTTTGACCGGGGCATGAAGATCCAGAATGCTTCTGAGGGTGTTATTATAATAGTCCACTGAGTCCATGGGTGGTAGACAGTTTACAGAAAGGAGATGCTGGAGATCAGATGCCATAGTTTCTTGGTTGATGTTTTTTCAGATTTCTGAAGCAGATTTGGCATTTGGGCTTGATGAAGCTGGACAGTGAAGACATCTTCATGGAGATGGCCTTATGATCAGAAACTCCCAGATCATATACCAGAAGATTGCTGAGATAAACAGAGTTTGTAATAACTAGGTCAAGAGTATGGCCCCTGGTATGAGTTGGGGAATCGACAAATTGTGTCAGATTAAAACAGTCGAGTAATTGGAGAAATTCTGCTACAAAACGACAGGTTGAAGAGTTGACATGAATATTCATATCTCCAAGTATAAAGATATTAGCAGACATTGTACAGAATGTTGAAAGAAGATTGGACATCTCTGGGATAAATGATGGGTTTGGATTGGGTGGCCGATAAATGGGAAGTATCATAGTGGAAAGAGGGTGCTTACATTTAAATGCAAGGCATTCAAACGAAGACAGCTCAGGCAGGGTTATAGGGGACAAGATCAAATCACTTCGGTGGATGACAGCCAGACCACCACCACGCCCTGTACTGCGGGCTTTCTGTAAATAGCAGTAACCAGGGGGACAGGTCTCATTTAAAACAGAATAAACATCTGGTTGATGCCAGGTTTCTGTAAGGCACATCATATCTAAACACTTTTCTAGAATATGATCATGTATGAGGCAAGATTTATTTGTGATGGATTGTGCATTAAAAAGTTCAATCTTGATATTCGTTGCAGCAGTGTGTCTCTGTATTGGCAGAAGTAGACTGAAATCCACTCCACGTTTTCTCCGGTTTCCATCCAAGTCAGTGTGTAGTGTTGTCATGGCAACTTCAACGCTACTAGTGTTGGGAGTGACGGCGCTCTGATGACGTGTTCGAGATGCGACAGTGCGCACGCCAGACCAGATGGATGAGATGTTATGATCAGACCGGGAGAAAACTAACTTTCGTCTGCAACTTCTGTGAACATAACGGGGTCGGCGAAGGAGTCCAAACTGTTTAATGACTGATGTACACGATGGAGTGGTACAGTTGTTGAATTTCTTAAGTTGATTGGCTGAATAATTTAGCATTATGCCAGTCGTGGAGAGTGGTCTGCTAGCCCCAAGCCATGCTCGTGATGCACAGAGAAAAGCAAACAGACACAACAAGCAAACAACCGTGACCATGGGTGAACACCTCGTGATCATCGGCAGCGATCTCAGGCGAAATTTATTTATTTGATGAGAACTGTGTAATAAACAGGATAATGAACAGTTAGCCATACCATCCTTCTTGCAAAATAAACATCTTCATAATTATGGAACTACTACTCTAATAAAAACCTTTCACCAATTGTTCAATATCAGCATCTATTAAAGGGTTAGTTCACCCAAAAATCAAAATTATGTCATTAATGACTCACCCTCATGTCGTTCCAAACCCGTGAGACCTCCATTTATCTTCGAAACACAGTTTAAGATATTTTAGATTTAGTCCGAGAGCTCTGTCCATACTGTCCATGTCCAAAAAGGTAAGAAAAACATCCTCAAAGTAGTCCATGTGACATCAGAGGGTCAGTTAGAATTTTTTGAAGCATTGAAAATATATTTTGGTCAAAAAACACCAAAAACTTCGACTTTATTCAGCATTGTCTTCTCTTCCGGGTCTGTTGTGAGACCATTCAAAACATTGCAGTTTAGTGATATCCGGTTCGCGAACGAATTATTCGATGCCGGATCTTCTTGAACCAGTTCACCAAATCGAACTGAATCGTTTAAAAGGGTTCGCGTCTCCAATAAGCATTAATCCACATATGACTTAAGCTGTTAACTTTTTTAATGTGGCTGATAGGGCTGTCACTTTTAAGTTTAAATTTGAACGGATATCGAATATCATGCAATGAATTCTAATATATTTGAATATCTACGATATTCGATATTTTATTTATAGTTCGATTATAGTTCCGAGTTCACGTCATGTTCAAATGCATATTCGAATATCGAATAAAAAGTGACAGCCCTATTGGCTGACACTCCCTCTGAGTTAAAACAAACCAATATCCCAGAGTTATTAATTTGTTCAAACAGTACACTGACTGAACTGCTGTGAA
The DNA here is from genome assembly GCF_963082965.1 of Carassius carassius. Taxonomy (NCBI): domain Eukaryota; kingdom Metazoa; phylum Chordata; class Actinopteri; order Cypriniformes; family Cyprinidae; genus Carassius; species Carassius carassius. The sequence continues at coordinate 13,776,515 of NC_081765.1, forward strand.
GAGAGAACTGAAGATTAACACCGAGCCGAGCTAGATAACGAACAAAAGATTGACTCGTTCTCGAGTCAAGAACTGTTTCTGTCAGACGCGTCCGATTCGAGAACTGAGGAGCTGATGATACTGCGCATGTGTGATTCAGCGTGAAGCAGACTGACCACAGCGCACCTGAACCAAACTGTTTTTTTTTTGGTGATTGATTCTGAACTGATTCTGTGCTAATGTTATAAGCGCGGGTAAACCGAAGGCTTGAATCAAGGGCAATCATCACAAATTACGCCATTACGTCGAGCGCAAAAGAACCGGTGAACCGTTTTCTTCAACCGGTTTATTGAATCGAACTGTCCGAAAGAACTGGTTCGCGGAAAAGAACCGAACATCCCATCACTACTGGTGATCCGAAAACCAATGCAACCGGTTCTTGAACGAGTCAATATTTCATTCGTTATCTGACTCGGGTCGGTGTTAATCTTCAGTTCTCTCTTCACAGCAGTTCAGTCAGTGTACTTTTTGAGTACATGAATTACTCCGGGATATTGGTTTATCTGCTTATTGGAGACACGAACCGTTTCAAACGATTCAGTTCGATTTGGTGAACTGGTTCAAGAAGACAATTTAGTGACAATTTAGATTTTTGGCTGAACTAACCCTTTAAGTTTTGACTGAGCAAAACCAAAATATCCTGTCCGCAACAATTAATAACATAATGACTTATTTGCTTTGACCTACAATACAGTGTGATCAAATCTGAATTCTATTTTCCACAAGGATACAGCAAGAGCAAAGCAAATTTGAGAGTAACCTTTCTTCCTCTGCCTTCCAATAGTAGGAATTATTTCCCACCCTTTGTGTCATTTCATTTCATTTCACTTTGTCCTTGCAAGACCACAAATGGGAAATAAAGGCACTCACAACTGGAACAAAAGCTAAATGTCACAGGCTGATTTTTTTTTCTTTTATTTATTTTTTTATTAAAAACCTTTTTTTTTACAACACACATCTGCCTGTAAATAATAAATACATTTCTCTTTTGGAACACTTCTTAATATAAAGTCTTTTCTATCCTAGATTCACTGGAAGTCATTGTGGCCCAGTGTGAACTGAAGTGGTTTTGCCCTGCATCCCTCTGGGAGCAAGGCCAGGGCCCTTTGTTTGTGTTCCTTCACTTCACCTCCCCGCGGCAGTAATATCAATCCTTCTCCAACCAGGCAGGACAGCACAAAGACAACACACAACAAACAGGTTATGCAAAGATAATTTTTTTTAAAGCAGACACGTTTTATTCTGTCAATAATATGTTGACAAAACTACTAAAGAAAAGTATGCATATGAAGCCAAAGATGTGAGTATTTTACCCAAGACATCAACAGACACAATTTAAGTACCTTAAAAAGCTAATTTTACATCACTTCTTCTGGTTCAATTATCTATCTGTTTGTGTTTGATGTCTTAATGCATAGTGTGTATGTGTGTGTGTGTGGGGGGGGGGGGGGGGTCATTATCGGACAGCTGCTATGTTGCTGTCAATGTCTGGACAGATGGGTTTGCAGACCACAGCCTGGGAGGGCACTGACCATCAACAGCACAAACAGCATCCACTTTCAAATCTCAGAGTATTGGAGCCACTGTCCACATATGTACCACATATAGTAGGCATGATACCTAAAACTTGTTTTGAAACCTAATGACAATGTACACAGTGCAGCAAAATTTGGTTGTCAACTCATCTTATATCTATCCATAATATAGTACATATATACAAAAAAAATATATAATAATAATAACAACTTTAATTGGTTTTAACAGTAAAAGACTGTAAAAATGTTACAGTCAAAACCTGTTGATTGGTTAATAATAAGTTTCCATATATATTCTAGTTTTCAGTCACGTGACTGGTTTGAAGACCTGACGGGCAAAACATCCATAGAACTGCACCACCAGATTGTCAATTTTCTATTTGTTCCACCCCAAAAATATTAAGATCATCTCTCAAAAGAATAAAACAAAGATATGTGAACAAAATTAAAATTTATTTTTTGGGTCATTGGCAATCCATGTGAAGCACCTGTTTCAATTTTTCAATCACTAAAAGGAGCAGTACATTCTAAAACGTTTAATGTGAACACACATAAAGTGCCTTTAAAACAATGATATTAAAAGATGAAATTGGTACACACCTTATTGATTATTCATGCTTCATACAGGCAACCAAATGAGCCCAGAGCATGAACGCAATGCGTTAGATAGTTAAGCGCCTTTTTATAATGTTTTTTTATGGGAAAACATGTAGTATTTAACTTTTCACATTCCGTTTATATTCTGGGTTTATCTGCTTGCTTGTACAAAGTATGCATCATTAATATGGTGTATACTGAATTTGGTCTTTGAATATCACTGTCTTACTGTACATTACTACTTAATGCAAACTTCATAAAAATAACTGGCGGTCAGTGGAGGAAAGCCTTGTTTTACCCTCCATGTGGACATTCCTACAAGGGTGTGTTGTCACTTGAAAGCTATCTATGGTTTTACAGATTTAACAAAAGTTTACAGTAAATAAAAAATACAACATTTTTCATTAACTGATATAAAGTTAATATACCAACCTACTGAAGTACTATATCTGTTTTCTATCAATGTCATAGACTGGCAATCACCACAATCAGTTGGTGATCAGAAAGTCATATGATGAATCACATGACAATCAGTGTCACAACAATATTTATGCAATAATGCACAAAAAAAACAACAACAACATTAGATTCAAGATAAATGCCTAATGTACATAAGTGATAAGAAAAAAACTAAGAAAGAAACATGTATTTCCTGTAAAAATTACATTAAATGTAAGGTTATGCCCAGTTATTCCCAGATATTTTCTACTTGTATTAAAAATTGTCATAGTCAACATTTTGATTGATAACTTCATCTGCAAGAGTCAACAACAGATCTTTTACTATACCATCCTCACCCATAGCTTGTGATGCAAAAAACAAGAAAAAGGTGCCTAAATTAGAAAGACCAAAGAAATTGAGTTTGAAAGGTGATGCTGTCCACTGAGTGACATGCCCACAACCGTAACCCTGAAAATGAGATGTGGAGGGAGGAAATAAATTAATAAACAAATAAATACACATATACATAAACAAATGAACAAACAAATAAATAAATACACAAATAAAGAAATGTATAAATAAATAAATAAATTAATTAATTCATTAATACATATTTATTTCTGCATTAATTTCGAAAGACAAAGAGCTTGAGGAGGATCGGGATCAAACGAGGAGTTTACTGACGATAGAAGGAGAATACAGACAATATACTACACTCACAATACAATATCTCGTTAACATACAAATAACAGCTTTAACATAGACAATCACGGACCAGGAAGAACTGAACGGAACGGGTATTTAAACACACAGGAGGTAATCAGGGAACAGGAGACAGGTGGGGATCAATCAATTACCAAAACAAGAAAAGGAAGATGACCAAATAAGGAAACAAAAGTTAATTAACGTAACAATGATATCTTAGAGACAGGAGAATAGGCACCTGGAGCACATTAACATGAGTGGTTGGTAATATAGCCAAATGCACTACACCACTTTAATTAGATCAAGTTAGTTTTCGCAAGTTTATGAAAAGATTTATATCAATATATAGTCACTGTCTGTTCAACGCAACTCAACTCAAATAAAATAAAAGAAAATATGTCAGTTTCTCAGTCTCAGTAGTGAATTTAACACATATTAGTTAGCTAAGAGAGGGTTGTGTTATATGTGGCACATACAGTAATTGCTTGTTTTTTCAATGAAAATGAGACAATGACTGCTATTGTATTAAAAACGCACACTTGGTAAAGAAATTGTCTTTCATTGACAGAAAAACAGTTTACACCATTCCAAGTCAGCTCATTGTGTCAATAAACATATTTCAATTCTAGGTGGATTGTTAAGATAAGCGATACAGTAAAAGGGGCGGTAGGTAAATATATTGAATTTACTGAATTATTTACATGTCATTCTAAAACAAACATAAGAAAAATATCAGTTGTTAAGTCAAATGTGAAATGCTTTGGTTTTTTCATCAAGGTTTTTCAAAACACACACATATAACACATACACATTTATATATGAAGGACATCTAATGTCAATTCTATACCATTTCAGAAGAAACTGTTTATGAGAAAAAAATTTTTTATTTATTTTTTATTTATTTTAAATAATAAGACTCCATATGGTAGATACTGCTTTGGTTTTCAAAACAACAGCCCTAAAGTGATTTATTCCTGATGAACATTTGAAAAAATAGTCTAGCCACTCTTTTCAATGTAACTGAAGTGAATGAAGACTGAGGCAGTCAAACCACAAAACTTAAACACACCATAACTATATCACAAAAAGGTCCATACAATTGTGCTCTATACTGCAAATCTCTTAAAGAAACACAATAGCTTTGTAGGGAAAATTCACTAGCTCTCCTTTGAATGTTTAGTGACAAATTATTTTGAGTCTGACTTTAATAAATCGATTCAGTTCAAAAAAACACTCTGATTAATTTGAGAAACGAGACTCACTAACTCAATCTGGTTTTAACAGTTAACAGCTCACTAGAGTGCAACATGTTCAGTGAACAACAGAGGGTTTTAGAAGACTTGAATTGACTTGAATGGTGCTTGTAAGTAGAGTAGGATTTACTACTTTTCTATTATTTTTATGTTGCCTTTATGTCCATTTTTGAACCTTAAAGCTCCATTCCTCATTGGTAATTGCATGGAAAATAGTGATTTTTTTTCCCAAATTTATCCTGGAAAAAGTCATTAAGGTTCGAAACAACAAGAGGGTGAATAAATGACAACAAAATTATTGTTTTATTTTTTTGGGGTGAAAAAGGTTTCATCAGTAATGCAAAAAAATAAAATAAATAAATTATCCACCAAAACCCTGATTCTGAATTAACACATGCCTTCTGGCAGCTGCTTGCTTTAATTAGATGAGCGGACTATATAATATCATATGACCTTTACCACCATCAGCGCTTTAGCCTCCAGATTGGGATATTTAGTTGTCGCTGTGGACAATTAACTTTCTGGTACTACCTGCTGTGTCAGATAATAGTCCTTAATTAGCACAGGAGCAGGGAATGAAGAAAGAGGTCTCTCATTGTCTTTCCAACTGCAGCAAGGGATGCTAGAGTGGAGGAGAGTCAATCGTGTCCACTCTATTGCCTACTCACTCAGCCACCCACCCAGCAGGGAGCTTTCTGCTCAGATCCAGTGCTTTCAGCAGGGTGGGAATGTTGATGCATTCAAAGGGGGGGGGATGATGGTCCTGAACTTCTAGGGCTGCCCCTGTCTCTGTCAAAGGAGACGTACAAAGAAATATTGAATGCGCCGCTGGAGTGTGAAAGATTTCTCTGACACTTCACAGTGGCTTACAAAACGCTTGGACCTGAATAGAATTTGAGTACATGAAACGACAGGGGTGAACCATCCAAAAAACAGCAGGGACTGTAACCCCATATATACAGCAGTCTAGCATCAAGATTGGGTTTTATTCTCACTTTTCAAACTTTTACGCAATTGCATATCACTTTATTTCCAGCCTGCATGTTTATATCCGTGCTGCTTTTTTAAAATAGCTTTTATGGCCCCTTCAGGCGTGTTGTGAATGCACCAGGCGGTGAACCCCTGATGAACAGATCAGTGGGCCTGCCCCTCAGATGGAGCAACAATCATGATCATTCATCTATCAAATACACTTGGGATGACATCTGTCACCAGGCCTCTTTTTCTTCATCTTTCCTTTCTATTTACCAGACTTTTTAATCTAAAAGCATAAAGAAAAAGAAAATGTAGAGTGTGACAGTCCAAAATACACTCTAATAATCACATACCAATGGTTATTTCTTTCACAATCCCAAACCAAAGTTAATGGCATGGCAATCACAAAGAGACAGTACACAGTATCAACTATCTGAAGTACCTAAAATTCAAACATGCTCAGATTTGGAGACCTGAATGTCATATCCACCAAAAAACCAAAAACAACAACAAACCCCCCCCCCCCCCCCCCTGAATAATTCCTGCCAGTCATCAATTATCTAGAAGTCGTCCTCATTGTACAAAAGCCATTTAATTACATTTAATCTGCACTATGCATGTGAAACAGGAGGTTAACATAATATCACTGAGCCATCTTCATGGTTCAATAGTGCTAAATGACTCAACTAATGAAAGTCAGTCTGCTTCACTAACACCTTCTGACTGGTCATTTTTTCCCCTTTTTTTTGTGAAACAAGGCATTCTTGAAAATCCAATTTTCTCTTGGCCCAGTGTTTTTATTTTTTTTTTTTCATGGCTGTTCACTTGTCATGTCTCATGCTTGGGAGATTATTATTTTTGTGCCGTTTTGCTAGTTCTCTCCAGATCTATCACTTACAGCAGGTACAATAGCCGAATTTAATAAATCTCTTCTGCATCGAATCCCTCTTGTGCAATGGGCTTGAAAAACGGAAGGAAACGCTCGGGCTGAATGAGTTAGTTCTTGGATTTAAATGTGATGTGGGCGTTCAGCAGTCTTAAGTGGTTCGGAGGGGGCTGGGGGGTGGGAAGGGGGTGATGGGGCACTGGTGTTTATGCTGCTTAGCAAAGTAAACTATCTGCAAACTGCACTTTTGGTGAATATTCGTAGTGTGATATTATTCCCAAGGTTATACTGGTGCATGTTCAATAATTTAAAGTTATGAGTGCAACAATTCAACTCCGGAATCAAGCTGAATAGCATAAGGCAAGACAGAAAATATCAAGAACAGAATTCCAAGAAAATATCTGATAGTTGCAAAATAGGGAAACGGTTCAGAATGTCCTCACGAATAATACTTAAGCTTCAAATGAGCAACATCACGAATATGGAAACGGATTTCTCCCGAGTGAGAGAATGAGAAAGCCCAACTTTACCTTATGCTTAGCTTTAAATTATTATTATTTTTTGTTTGTTTATAACTAAGCCTATATTATTATATACTGCAATTATATTTATCCATTAGAATTCTATATTTTTAATTCTTGTTTTGTTCTGATACATTTGTTAAATTTAAAGGATTTTTTGTAAAGTGAAGGGAACTAAATATATCCTGTTTGTACATGATAACATTATTAGATACCAGTCGTTATTATTTCTAAATGTAATAAAATGCAATTTATACATGAATTATATATATATATATATAAACATGCAGCAAATGAAAATAGGTGATTTAATACATTAAAATGAAACCTATACACGACTCATATATATTTTCTCTCACAAACTTAATTTATTTTTTTAGCGTGTTTAAAAATAAATAAATAAAGAAAACATGCAGCAAATTAAAAAAGGCGATTAATCCGTTAAAATTTGTTACTCTGTGTAAACAGTAATTATAAGTATTATATACTTCAGAGCAGAGCCTGCATTTTTTTTTTCATTGCATCTGAAAATGACTTTGTTCATCACATTCACTTCACGCGCTCTGGCGCAGATCCCCCTCCCGCGATGCTCAGCTGTGGACGATTTCAAAATGTTATAAATATTAATTCACATTTTGCATTACAACGAAAATTATTTTTTACAAGCAATTATCCAAAATGAAACCAAACAAGATTTGTAATGAAGATACAATAAATAAGAATAAAAGCTGCACATCTACCATCACACGTGCAGTGCAAATCTTGCACGTATTTTACACACCTGCATTTAAATGCAGCTGCATTTTTTTTTCATTAAATAATATGAAAGCAAGTAGGGCTGGGTGATAAATAGATTTTATCAATTAACTCGAATTTGTAATTTATATCGGTTTGTTTGAATGAAAATCAGTTTTTTTTTTAACATCCACCGACGCACCAATCAGTTCTCCCGTAGTTCAGAGTGGCTCAACCCTCCCCCGCGAGTCTGACAGAGACACGCCGCCGAGCAAAGGATGAGCGGAGTGATTCTGACTGGAGCCTCCATCACGAGTACAATTCATGCCAACAGCCTGTAATATAACTGCATATTCAGCAAGAATTCATGTTAAACATATTTAGCTATGGCTTGATAATGACTGCAATAGTCGAGCAGGATGTTAAAGGCTATATGAGTTTGTCTGTTTCTTTTACTGATTATTTTCGAGTTAAAGCATGATTTAAACAGATAAAGCACATTCACACGCAATCGCTTTAGCAATAATGCATTCAAACAAATGTAATCTTACAGTGCTACTACATTATCAGTAGGCTATTTGATTTTGAAATCTTGAAGAAATTAATCGATCTGTTTAGATAAAATAACTGACAAAAATTTAGTTATTTTCCTCACAAACAAAATTTGCACAGCTGATGGGCTAGTATTAACAAAAAATAAATAATAATAAAAAATAATATATAATAAAAAATAATAATAAAATAAAATAAAGGTCTTTCCAGCATTAAGGTAATAACATTACAGTTTTTTATCATCTTGTCTCAGTTATAAGTTTATAACTATATTAAAACTTGTTTTGAAAAATTTCTTTGTCATTTGAATATTGATTTTAAAATCGATTTAAATCATAAATCATATTTTTTTTTTAGGCCATATGCTATTGCCCAGCACTAAAAGCAAGTAAAGAAGGCTCCCTTTAAAATCACTTATGTTGTCAGTTAATGAAGCTCTTTTTTACATTGTGTGCATTTTGTTGATTATAATGAGAGAACTTAATTGAGTTTAATCATGAGGAAGGTTTATTAATCCGTCCATTCTTTAGAGTTTCAAAGATTTAGCTAAATCGTGCAGGTTTAATTTATTCGTTTCTTGTTTTAGGCTAATTAGGCATAATTAATGTGAACGAATTTATACAGCGCTTCACGTTTAAACATGCAACAATTTCTTAATCAGTTTACAGACAAATGTCTTTTTCCCAAGAAGTTATCTGTCAAAATAAAGGACAGGTAACGAATAGCAAAAATGCATGTTGTTTTATTAAAGGAATTTTAAAATATAAATTGAAATATAGGCATAATATATGAAAATATTGACATTGCATATTAATCCAGCCTACCCCCTCAAAATAGGCTACCACTTTTAATGCTCCGATGCAAAGTAAACCACAATTTCTTTTGAATAATATAACACATAATTCATATAATATAAATAATACTGCACACCTTTTAAATGTATCAAATCTAAAATATGTCTAATATTTTAAAATATGTATAACATCTAATATCTAAAATAAAATAATACCATGTAGCTTAGAGAAAATATAAGCACAGACTCAGGCACAGGCTTGACATTTATCCTGCTTGAATTCGTTTTAATAAATGCACATAAGTACCAAACTTTCATCTGTGAATATTACATATTAAATATTTTAACTATAGTCTTTTTCTTTCATTTTCCGTGACTGAAGCCGTCAAATGTAACACATCAGCGAGGCAAAACTGATGTCTATTTGTGAAAATGTGCTTTGATGCGCTTATTTGATAACTTGTGGTTAAAGCGCCACTCAGCGGTCAAAAGCTGCAAATACACTTTACAGACGCCGCGGCGGTAAAAAGGGCCTTTAGGCTGTCTACTTAGTGTAGTTCCTCGAAGGAACGAGACTCTGCGTCAAGCGCTTTGGGAAACGCCTTTGGCAAGATCAACTCTGAATATCGTGTGCAATCTGTCTAATGGAAGGGCGTGACGTCACAGTGTAACGCTTTGATTTGGATAACTCAGTAAGTCCATTAAAATGAAGAGATAGGAAGCGAGGAGTTGGTGTCTCACACATTTGATGGTTGGTACACTGCAACCCGCTCTTCTCATACACGAGATATCAACTCTTCCTTGGCGTTACAAATAAAGCAAAGACAGAAGAATAACAAGCGGCAGAGCGAACTTATTATCTATCGTGGTTCTCGTTACACAGTCACGTAGTCCTTCTACGTCATCACCACACAGCGCGCCTTAAGTCAAGCGATCAGTCTCTTAAAGGGCACACCGCAATATAACTTGATGCATGCAAAACATACAGATTCCCCAACAGAAAGAAAAAGGCTGTCCTCAGCCGTACACAACATAAGGACAACATTTGATTTCAGCTCCATATATGTGTTGGAAATCCATCAACACATATGTTTCACATACACAAGGCAATAACTGGCATACATATCAGTACAAGCTTCACATTACACAGTATGCTTTTAAAAGACATATCACAGAAAAAAACAAAAGCTTGTGTAACCAACCCATGTGTAAAACAATTTTCTTTTCTTTTTCCTCAACACTACACATGAAAACATAAGAACTAGAACAATGCTTCCTAGATTCCCATTGCCACGCAAGGAAAGTAAAGCATATTAGTAACTTTTAACACCTAAGAAATCCAAACAACCAGACACATTGAATTGAATTGTCAATGGAATCGTCACAATTAATATCGGCCTCACTAGGCAGAGAAAAGCATGCATCTTGAGGTTGGTCCTCACCTCTCTGTCTCACCAGCAAACTGTCCTCCAACCCCTCATAGGGTGTTTCAGACTCATCCTGAGGACCACTCGGTGTATGGCTGCTGTATGCGTTCCAAGTGTGGAAAGGCTGCATATTGACCACATGGTAGACACCGGCATCCTGTCTTGTGTCCAGCTTTGCAAGTCTGTAATTCACATCAGACAAAACATGAGTGAGACGGTATGGACCAGAGTACAAGGGTGCCAATTTTGCTGTAAAATTAGCCAGTGCATCTGATTTGGGGTGGGTTTTCACTCTGACAAGGTCACCAATAGCATAAAAAACAGAGCGACGTCTTTTGTCATAGTGCTGCTTCCTTTTGTTGTGACTGGTTTCCAGGACTGCCCTAGCATGGTCATGTGCTGCTTGCAATGTCATTCTCAAGCTCTCGGGATAAGTAATTTCAGGTTCCTCTATTCCATCCCAGACAGGCTGAGTCACCAGGTCCAATGAAGTGTTCAACTTCCTCCCATACAACATCATGGATGGGGTTTGACCTGTACTTTCATGTGGTGCTGTTCGTAGTGCAAAGCAAATTTGTGGAATATATCGGTCCCAAGTTGTATGTTTATCATCCACGTATGCTCGAATTGCTGTCTTGAGAGTCCGGTTCATCCTCTCGGTGGCATTTGTCTGTGGGTGATATGCCGGTGTGAGGCGATGTTCTGTTCCCAGAAGAGTGAGCACCTGTTCAAAGAGGTCGCTCATGAAAGGAGAACCTCTGGGTTCCATTGGGACCATCAGACCGGCAGGTTTTCTCTGACTTGGTTTTGTTAGTTGGCAAACCGTGCAAGAGGTTACATATTTCTTCACCTCAGATGCCATTTTAGGCCAGAAAAACCTGAGTTTCAGTCGGGCCAAGGTTTTTGTTATCCCTAGGTGACCCGCAGTTGGGTGATCATGGTAGTATCTCAGCAAAGTACTTCTAAGAGACGCAGGAGCATACAGCCTTAAAGATTTCAAGGGGTGGATGCCGCAAGCAGGTTTGGGATCATGGAAGTACAACAGGCCTTCCTGAATGGAATACAGAGAGCAATCATCCATCTCACTCTCCTGTTGAAATGCAGACTTTAGTTTACAGAGGAGATCACCCGTGATTGGATCATCAAGCTGCAAATGTCTAACATGAGAGCGATCCGTGAGAGTCACTGAAGACAGTGTACGGAGGTCAAGACCACCAATCACAGCGTAGTCAGGAAGGAGGTCCATTGGTGGCATATCATCTGCTGGAGGATTTCTTGATAGCGCATCAGGGACTTTGTTTCGAGATCCAGGCTTGTGGACAACATCAAAAATCGAAGACCTGAAGGCGGAGAGACCAACGAGCGAGGTGGCCAGTGGGACATCAACCACTTGAGGCCACTGTGGTCAGTGAAGACTGTGACACGGAGACCCTCAATGTAAGGCCTAAAGTGCTCAAGGGCCCAAATGATGGGCAGACACTCTTTCTCGGGCGTGGAATAAGGTTTCTCCGATTTATGCAGGGCACGACTAGCATACGCCACAGCAACTTCTCTGCCATGCAGATCTCTCTGCATCAGTGCAGCTCCTAGTCCCGCGTCGCAGGCATTGGCATGAACAAAGAAAGGTAGAGAGAAGTCTGGGAAACTTAGCACAGGTGCTGAGGTTAATTTTTGTTTCAGAAGGTCTATGGCTTCTTGGCATGCACTGTCCCATACAAAAGGAGCATCAGTTTTAGTGAGAGCGAACAGTGTTTCAGCGTGGCGGGCGTAGTCCTGTATGAACCGTCTGTAATAGCCTGATAGGCCCAAAAACTGCCTCACTTGCTTCACATTGACAGGGGTTTTAAAGTCCATAACTGCCTTCACTTTGTTCTGGTCTGATAGGATGCCACTTGGACAGACACGGTACCCCAAGAAGGTGAGCTCTCTGTGATAAAACTGGCATTTGACCAGCTTAATGGTCAACCCAGCAGACTTAAGCCGTGAAAGGACTTTCCTGAGGTCATCGAGATGTTGCTTGAAAGTGGGTGAAGCCACCACGATGTCGTCCAAGTAGACTGCACAGCACCTATAAATAAGACCAGCCAAGACACTATTCATCAGTCTTTGAAAGGTCGCTGGTGCATTGCAAAGACCAAAAGGAAACACACGGAACTGAAATAGCCCACAATGTGACACAAAAGCAGTCTTAGATTTTGAGTCTTCTGCCATGTAGACCTGCCAGTACCCCCGAGCAAGGTCGATCGTGCTCAAAAATTTTCCTCTAGAAAGGAAGTCTAGGGACTCATCGACGCTTGGTAATGGATAAGAGTCCTTCACAGTAAGCTGGTTTAACCCACGCTAGTCCACACAAAATCGTGGTTCACCACAAGGCTTCTGAACAATCACAACGGGGGCCGCCCAATGTCCTGTTGCCGGTTCAATAATGCCGTCGTTCAACATTTTTCCTATTTGATCCTCAATCAACCGCTTTTTAGCTGGGGAGGTTCGATAAGGGGGAAGGTGGACTGGCTTGGCATTCCCCGTGTCAATGGAGTGCTCAGTTAGTGATGTGCGACCCAGACGACCATCAAAGAGATCTGAGAAACTTTCAAGTAGCCTTGACAGTTGTTCCTTCTCAGCATTACTCAGACATGCTTCCTCAACCTTTTCTTGAAGTGTGGAAGATGGGACTTCCATAAATAACAAACTGCTTTCCGACTCCATTACTTCCCTACCTTCCATCTCCTCTATTAATAAAGGATCGTTGCCTATGACAACAGATCTGGATGGGATGTGCATGGTGATGGAGGCACGCAACATGAAATCCATCCCCAAGACCAAGGTTGAGGGTAAGCGGGGGACAATGGCAAACCGGTGATAAAAACGCTGTCCCATGAATCCAAAAGCCAACCATGTCAGACCTAAGGGTTGGCATGCCCCACCATCTGCTAGTTGGATTGGGAGAGCAGACCATGGTTTAATGTTAGCCTTCAGTTTGGCATGATTTAGAACAATGTCTGCTTGTACCGCAGAAAGCGATGCACCGGTGTCAAGTGTAGCATCTAACACCTGGCCATGTAGGTTAATCTTGACTCTAAATGGAGTGTTCCAAAAGGAAGATGATGTTGGATCTCGTGGAGCTCGTGAGCCCTAAGCAAAAGATCCATGCCAGAGGAAACAGAAGTTCCATAGAGAGCAACTCTATACTTTTCAAGAGCATGTTTACAAATAAGGCTGATTTGTTCTTGCTCTGGTGGAGTAGTTTTCAATTTTCTGAATTCACTTAGCATGTGAGCCACAAAAGTAGGCAGGGGCTCTTCAGGGCTTTGCATACGGTCCAAGATACCTCTCATTATTTGTTCCTGGCTGTCGGAAGGAAGAAAGACTTTCCTGAAGAAATCACAGAACTGGGCCCATGTAATGACATGTGAGTCAAGGACGGAAAACCATTTCTTTGGCTCTTTTGCTAAAAACCGTGGCAGCTCGAGAAGAATCTGAGCATCGGTTAAATCAAGGGAGGTTCTGTACACATTAACAGATTGTAGCCAATCTTCCGGGTTAACATGTCCATCTCCCACAAACACAGGTGGTTCAAGCCTTGACTGGTACAGTACAGATGCGAGGATTCTGCTAGTAGCACTCAAATCAGAAGAATTGGGTTGTGGTGAGAAAGTCATGTTTGTATGAGAAAAGTTATTGGTGGATGTACCTTGTAATGGCACTTGGCTCGGAGGAATGTGGATGTGTGGTGTAGAGCTGGCCATAGGAGGGAGCTGCACATGTGATGCCGCAGGGTTGTTGACATCAGGAGGACCAAAACATCTTAATATCCTCTGCTGTAACTGAAGAGAATCGTTAAGGCACTGTTGCAACACAGATACTTCAGCTTGTAAGAGTTCCACTTGAGTCTCCAGGCTCACACGCTTTGGTAACTGTGGTCTTTGTCTGGGGACAGAATCTGGTAATGTGTAAGTCAAGTCAGTGTCAAGGTCTGGGTGAGAAGCCATCACAGCAAAATGTGCATTTACATAAAAACAGCAATTAAGCGATTGTAAAAATTCTAAATGCAACCCTCACGTCTCGCCAACTCCCGTTCTAGTTTTAGGATTTCATCGCAGTAGGTTCCACTTAGATGTCGGATCCAGTTTCAGTTGTTCGGGCGCGAATTGTAACGTTTTGACTCGGATAACTCCATTAAGTAAGTCCATTAAAATTAAGAGATAGGAAGCGAGGAGTTGGTGTCTCACACATTTAATGGTTGGTACACTGCAACCTGCTCTTCTCATACATGAGATATCAACTCTTCCTTGGCGTTACAAATAAAGCAAAGACAGAAGAATAACAAGTGGCAGAGTGAACTTATTATCTGTCGTGGTTGTCGTTACACAGTCACGTAGTCCTTCTACGTCATCACCACACAGCGCGCCTTAAGTCAAACGATCAGTGTCTTAAAGGGCACACCGCAATATAACTTGATGCATGCAAAACATACAGTTTTGGCCATTACAACAGGCGGGGTGACGTAGCGACCAGGAAGCTATAAAGGCACGTGCCACGAGAGGTGGAGTGTCGACCCCTCACCCTGAGGGGAAGAAACCGACGAGCGTGCTTCCGAACCCAGGGTTTGGGCGCCAGATCCACCTGCGAACCCCACGAGTGCAGCAGCCGCTCTGCCTCGGCAGAAGCGGGGCCAGCACCGCGGGGAACGCTGGCGAAGGCTCCCTCCTCGAAAAGAGCCCTCCGGGATCGAAGCGCCCGCATCCCTCGAGAGCCGACTCAGCGTGCTTCGATCCCAGGCAAACCACGCAAAGACTGTGTGTGTCCCCACCCGTAATGTAGCGCGGGCAGGGAGGAACACACAATCTATAGCGCAATCTGGAATCGCCCTTCAAATGTCGTGTCTTTGCTTGACTTTTTGGCATTTGGTTGTTTATTGGACAGACAACAGTAAATAAAACTCACAAGACAGACTTTAGACATCCACACACAGAGCGCTTGCTGAAAGACGCGAAGCTGAAGTCAGCTGCATGGCACGTGCCTTTATAGCTTCCTGGTCACTACTTCACCCCGCCTGTGACGTCACGCCCTTCCATTGGACAGATTGTACACGATATTCAGAGTTGATCTTGCCAAAGGCGTTTCCCCAAAGTGCTCGACGCAGCTCGAGTTCCTGAAGAGGAACTTTATTTTTACTGATTTAAGTGCAAAATATTGTCTTTTATAAACTGGCACAACTGACACAACAAGATTTTCCTTGCAGACTTTCATCTTGTCAAGACAATGAACAAGGTACATGTGACCCTCTACTAACCAGACACCCTACCTCCTGTGGTCACAGAAGAGAATGGCGCACTGAGTTGGTAACAAAACACAGCAAAAAAACTGTCCAGACACTCTCTGGAGAGGCTAACAGCCAGTTTACAATTAAACATCAGAGCCATAGCATTTAAAAGGCAAGTCAGGAGCATTTTAGCAAGGCTGGCTTCAACATTACACCAATTTATTTTATTCCTTCCACTGAAAGACTGCATTCATTTTTGCTCTGTTTTGCAGGATGGGAACACTGTAATTGTGGATTATTTTACCAATCACTCTCTTTGATGGCTTCATGAAAACAACCCACTCTCTCACCTCCCACTCAACTGAAATGCTTTCAGGCCTTTGAGAGTTTAACAAAATGTTTGAGGAAGTAGATTTTGAAATGTACTTTGATATTAATTGAGAGAGTGCTTTTTCCTTTCCTTCGATATTGATTACTGTGGTTCAAATGACCAGTTGATTTTAAATGTTCATTCATTCTGGTGAAACCTGAATGCATTACACATTTAATGGTCTTAATTTCTGCAGTTTATTGAGAAGTGACCTGACTCGTGTTTTTGCTTATTTCTTTTATCACTCTTCACTCTTTCTATATATATATATATATACACACCAAATACACATTTTTCCATCATCAAAAATCAGTGAGAATGTCAAAATCATCTACATTCTTTATTTTCTGTGCTCTTAATAAGCAGCTGTTTTGGCTTTCCTTTATCAGAACATACTGACAGAACATGAAAGATAAATGTGGTTCCTGATTTTACCTAGAGCATAAAGCCTGCCCATAATTCAGAGCCTATTGCTTAAAGCCAATCGTACGAGTGGAGAGAATACTAATTTCTCTTAGTACCGCGGTAGAGCTTTGATGTTTGTGCTGTCCTTGTGCTTGGAAAGTATGCACTAGGCCTTTGCTTGAAGTCACTGGATACACACATGAAAATAACAATCAACAAATATAAATGATTAGGTCATTAAAAGGAAGAACATGTCATCACTTTCTCCCTCTTTGTTCAAAGCTGGGTTTTCACAGTGTTAATTGCTCGTCTTTTATAATCAGCTGGGTTCATTTACCAGAACTTATACTCTACAATTGTGCTATTGTCCCTCTAGTTAAAATGACTATTAACAACAGACATATTCTGGTTTGTCAGTATACTGTCTCAAAATAACAACTTTAATGAATTGAACATGTTTATACAAAATATAGCTGGGATATTTAGTGGGACAGAAAAAATTATAATTTACTCACTCATATGTCGTAACAACCCATGTGGGTTTCTTTTAGTCTTAAATTAATACAAAATATTCATCTTAAAACAACTTAATTTTCTTGTCCTTTTGGGGGCTCGAACTGCCATCCATTTTTTATTGTATGGAAAAAAAAGAGAATGTGTTCAATATAAGAAAAAAACGGAAAATGTATTTCAAATGAATTGAGGGTATGTAAATAATGACACAATTGTATTTTTTTTTTTGATTAGATTTAGGATTAGGGTTATAATAGTAGTAACACATTTTATCTATAGGTACCTTTTATAACACTCAAGGACACCTTAGAAGTGTAATAAATATACTGTCCTCACATAATGAATGCTATGCTATTTCAAAATGCTATTTTCCTTAAAATCTATATTAAGAGGGGAAAATAAGCCTAAAAGATTTTCTCTGAAAATGTCATTATGGTCCTACTGTTGTCTATCGATTGCAGTGACAGGGACCTTCAATCTGAACAGAACCTGAACTTGAGTTTGGGGAGAAAACTATTGAATTGCATCATGGCAGTGATATGAATGGAGCTCTGATTTGACCCTCCATGTCCATAGGACTCCAATCAGCCTCTATATCATTAGACAGTAGGTACAGGCCCCATTACACTACAGGAAAGTCAGTCACTATAGATATCCTTCTCCACAATAGAGACCTGAAGGTTCTTTAACTTCAGAGTAGAGAACAGAGTGAACAGGTGGAGTGGAAGAAAGGAAAAGACCACAATATGGAACACATATGTACACATGAAATAGGACAGGAACATGGGTCAAAAGCCTCCTAATCTGCCAGTGTATAGAAACTAAAAGATTCCCCTGCAATGCATGACATGTTATGCTTTTAAGACGTCAATATTGAATTTAATCAGAAACCTCACATGGCACAAACTTAGAGGGTTGCCTTTTTATTGTCACATAATAAAGCCACTGACAAATTCATGTGAGAAACAGAAAATACAGTGACAGATATAAAAATGTCTTGAATTACAATGTTTATAGACTGGCCTTGCATGGTGTTTAAAATGTACACATAATTCAACATGTCCACATGAATCCAGCTATTTATACTAATACTGTAATTAGGCAAAATCTCTAGAAAAACAAACTGTTGATGAAATGAAACCTTAAAAACTAAATTGAACACAAATGTAACAAAATTCTAAACCCTCAGACAAACTCAAAATCCTTCTGTGGTTGTGATGACAATGTTTTTTATTTTTAAAATCAACTGTATATTTTTTGTTGTAATAAATAATAATACATATTTCTTTGTGTGAGATTTAAAGATTAATATAAACCGAAACAACAAGCTGAATGGATATCATGATACAATTATTAATACAACAAATACTCTTACAGTACTAAACATGATATTTGGAGTGTTGCTTGTCCAATCAGATTAGAAGTCCGGAACCACCTTTTGTATAACAGAATTTTACAGTCTATAGTCTGTCCTGGATTACAGGAAAAGTTCTATTAAATGCAGGGGGAAAATATGACTTTCCGATTTCTTCCCTTCCCCAACGTTCAGACTGCACTGGACATGTGCTCTAGCTTTCACCTTTCTGAGCTGCTGACACATTAAAGTCCTCACTCACTTCACCTCTGAGTATTGTCAAACAGGACGTGCCCATCACATTTCCATTCCTCTTTTCATTAGTACAGTAAAACCTGAAGGAGGAACAGAGGATCAGAACCTAAATACCTTTCTCCAAGTCACCCTGCGTTATCATTAACACATAAAAGAACCATAATGAAGGTGTGACCTTGGCAGTGTTTTTGTGAAAGCTGCGATTCAACAGTCAAGGTCTTAGGGGCAAGATAAGCCACAGTGCATTTTAATCCCTCCTCTGCTGAGTGGGGCATCTGGTTAAATTACTGCCTTTTCACCTCGTTTCTTTGTAGCAGGGATTTCTGTTTCGTAACTGCTTTTTTCACTGTAGATCCCACTACCCAACACCTAAGATCCATCTATTGTGTTATCATATTGAAGCAGACTTAAGCTCCAATCCCAGGCATCCACGCAACACCAGAGAAGCATATTCCCAGGAACATCGTGAAAGAACTGCTATTCTTGGCGAAGGAAGGATTATAAAAGTTTTCAAATTTTTCCGTCTCTCCAGCCTCTGCGAAAGCTCTTCCTGGTGCTGTTATGGTTGAATATCCAAAAGCAATTAAATTTTTCTTGCTGCCCTCTTGTACCGATGCCCCTTTGAACATCATCTTAGTCCAATGCATGGTGCTAGACATTCCAGGTTTCCAAAGCAACCAGCCACTAGTTCAGCATCACAACACCATAAGGTTCTTCAACCAGGTTAATGACCAATCACAGATAAAGGACTTATCTATGCATAAGGGCGAATGCAAATAACTCTACAAAGCTCATTATTCTTTCTCATTTCAATTTCATATCACAAACTAATATACACAACGCAGTTTGCTGTAAATAAAGTCAACCCACTTTATACACTCTCATGCTAACAATGAACTCTTTGAGGTCTAGTCTTGCAGCACACTTGGGATCTTAAAAATGCGCCACTCAGTGACACAACTCAGTTCACCTTCAGGCATCTGAGAAAATAACAGCCCTCTCATCCCAAACAGACCGAGAAATTTTGTATGATGCAAAATGGAGGAATAATGTGCAAGAGAATCAAATGCATCCAAACAAGGAGAAGCTGAGTGAGACTTAAGGAGGCACAGATGTCAATAGATTGTACTCATACTGGCAGTGTCATAGTATTTTTGTGCAGGAACACAAGGACATTATTTAAAAGGAATAATTTTTTTTTGCGAGTACAATTCCTTCAGTGTCCTAAGGGTTATTTTGTATAACAAATTGTAATATTCACTGTATTTATTATAAATAAAAAATTAAAAAATAACGTAATATGGTTATTATTTGAATGACAATATTATATTATATTATATTATAATAAATATTTAATTGTAATTTTATTAACAACATTTTATATATTCACTTTAATAATAATATAGTTTTTTTTCTTATTATTATTGTTTTTATTTCTTTTTTTACTGTAGTAGTAGTAGAAGCAGTTGTTTTTCAATATTATAGAATTACTATATGAGTTTTTACTTCATTAATATTTTAATATTCTGGTTATTATTGTACACAATTTGAATATTATTATTGTCTACCACAATTCACTAAAATCACAAAAATAATAATAATATAAATAGTTTTTGCTGTAAAACTAATAAAATATTAATACATTATTATTACTATTACTATAAGTTAATAAAATGAAAAATAATAGTAAGTAATAACAATATTAATAGTAATAATACACTTATTATTGTTGCTGTTGTTAATATCACAACTTGAATATGATTAGTGTAGAACAATTTCTTATAGTCACTGTAATAATACTACTATGATGACTATTATTTTTTACTTTATTTTCACATTAGTAGTAGGAGTGGCAATACTAGTAGTAATAATAATAGTAAAATAATAATAATAATAATAGTTGTTAATCTCTATTAATAGAACAGTTGTTGTCGTTATATCACATTCTTTTTCCATGAGACATAATTAAGGTTTCATCATGACAACTCTATTGAAACTCATGAAAACTCTCAACATGCTGTACACAGAGACTTTGAGAAACTCTTTAACATTTCTTATTTATGTCTAAGAGATCCAGTGCTGTGAATTTACGTAAGGACTGAGCTCAGTTTTGTAAAACCAGAGTGCTGATTCTGGATCAGTCTATTTTGACCTTTCTGCCAGACGGCATTACATTGTGTGGTGTTCGGAGCCAAGCTGACGATGGAGGTGCACAGCCTCAGGCTCTGACGATTGGCATAACTCATCTCTCTCCATGCAATGAGTTTGACATTACGCCCCTTCCTCACCCCAAAGAGATCTGCACAGAAACATGCTTATGTAACAACACACACAGTGAAGAACAAATCTGTCTCCAAAGTCACTGCAGAAGTTTAAAGTGACCTAAAATATACTGAGTAAATCAAGACACCAAATGTAGGAATACAGGAGTTCATAGTTATATTGTCAAACTATGCATTTGCATTCACAAAACAACCTTGCGATTACATAGTGTACATCTCCAACAATATCCCAGAAGCATTGAGAAACAGACTGCATCTCCCAGATGTATTGTTCAAAAGAGAGCTCATAATATGTGTGCTATTTCTATAATAAGACGTGATTAAATATTTTAATAACTTATACAGAATGCTTACTGCTGTAATATGTACAATTTAAACAAGAGCTAAAAGGTGTTAACTTTTAAGACCCCAAATGACTGTCTGGTTTTGTGTATTCAAAGATTCAGGATGAAATGAGAAATGCATGATCTCCCTGGTGAAAATATCTGAAATAATTCACATGGAAGACACACAAGTGCTAAATATTTGGTTTCTGCAGTGTTTAAATTGAGCAAAAACATTTTGCAGACACCAACAATGCAACAAAGTTTGTTTTTACAGAACAACAACAAAAAGCTGTTAATGCAAAACAATAAATAAACACGTTTCAATAAATAAGTTAACAAATTAATTAAATGAAGTTATGAATGCATTGAATTAATAAATGAAGTCACTAAAATAAATAAGTCAATATGTCAATAAATTAACAAATAAATAAGTCAAATTAATAATACAAAATAATAAATTAATTTGCAATAAACATTTTGAAATAGTCAATAAATCAATAAATAAGAAAGTGTCAATAAATAAGTAACGGTCAATAACTTGATTGATAGATTGATTGATGCTAATTAAAACATATGATTAATGAACCACATTCAGACCAACAAACAGTCAAAAAAAAAAAAAATAATAAAAAAAAAAAAAACCCAATCCTTTGAATCAGAAGATTAAATAACAGATGTCCTACATTAATAAATGCAATGCAATCATTTAGAAAACAAATCCTGTACAAATAGTGCTTTAAATCTGTCATTATATGAATCCGACCATACAGGGTTAAAAGATATATATGTGCATAGATTTGACAATTATGCATAGAGTTTCCATTCATCCCATAGCCAAATTGGAGATCAGGATAAACCTGCATGGATCTTATAACACATTCTGGGGATAAATGAAAGCTCTTTCAGTGGGGCTGCAGCATATCATTTACTGAGGGGTAATGAGAAGGCTCAGGGAAGGCAATTAACATTTAAAATGAGAATCAGCTCATTGGAGATGGCAGTGATGCCACGGGCCCCTGTGTGCTGTGAGACTTAGCAAATATTTGACAAATTCTGGACAATAAGAACAAAAGTGAGGGTCATGAATGTCCCGTTGTCTCTACAAACTGTGAATTAATTTTTATATTTGAGATTTTAGTCAGTGTGTCTGAAGGTTCCTAAACAAAGTCTTTGTGAAGCACATTCATCTGAGAGAGGACCAGATTTGATGCACTCATGCTGTTCAGCCTCATCCTGTGCTGTCTGCCACACGAGTCCAACAAGCACAATGTAGATTACAGAGAAAATACAGGATTACAAACTAAAATGGAAACTGCAACTACTACAAACTAGTACAGAAGTGGAATATTTATTTTCTCTGTTATCTACATTGTGCAGTGTTCTCACAGAAATTAATACAATTAATGATTCTGTATATTTTTCAATGCAATATTATTAAGCACATAAAATAGGCTACAGATTTTTCACATTACAAAATTTGAAGCAAAAACTATTTGAAAATCTGAAAAAAATAAAGGTTACAGATACTCAACAGGAATTTGGAAGTTACCTAAATAACATTTATTATAAAGCAAATAAATATTTTAATATTTTAAATGAATCATTATATATGAAAATATTTATTTTCATAAAAAGTAATTACAATATGTTATGGTGAAATACATAGCTTACTTCTACAGAACTATATTAATTCAATAAGCAACCTGAGGCTGTACATTGAGTTTAAGTTAAAAAACACACCAATGTTCAATAAACACTCCATTTATTTTATTTGTATTGATTTAAATGTATTATTCCTAATTATTGAAATAAACCGTTCTTTCATATTAATTATTCTAGCTGCAAGCCATTCACAGTTGCAAAGCAACACACCAACTTGTCACAATAATATAGAATGTGCAGTCACAGGTGTGAGTTTATAGTCATTTTACAATTCAGCTTCGAAATGTGACTCATTTAATCAGAATTTACATTTGGAACTACCCGTTTTATAAACCATAATTTAACAACCTCAAAGATCAAGGTGGATCTGTCTCCAAAGTTTTATACTTTCATCAGTTTGTCTATGAAGATTCTGAATGAGTTTTTTTACTGTTGCAGCAGGCCTATATTGTCTTGTGGCACAAACTCTCTCTATCATACATACATGTCTCCTAGAGACTGTGGATTTGTTTCAGAACATTTTTGTACAGGTAGAGCAATCCAGCCAAGAGCCTAGCCCTGTATTTCACAGCCTGTCCTTCACCACTCAAGTCTGAAGGACACATGATATCCTGTGAATGGACAATCAATCACACACACAGCTCTTTTTCCTTGTGTCAAGAATGAGTCATTTATACTGTCATTTTTAGTCATTTTTATATATGTTTTAACGTAATTTATGCATAACTAACGTAGACTAGACAACTTGGAAGTTGGAATAAAGAAATAAAATAAGTCCTCTGTAACATCTTAACATCTCAGCACTCTAAATAGGCATAGGCTCATTTAGCCCGTAAATAGACCAACGCACCAATAAAAACAAGTCTTTTTTAACAAATTATATTAAGATAAATTTTAAATTAAGATGGGTATTTGGCAATAACGAAATTAAGATAAAAGCTCCGCCGGATTTGCTTCGCCATTAGCAGGCGACATTTAATAAAAGAATAATGCCAACATTAGCGTAAATACTCTGTCCGCATTATGCATTTAATACTCAATTAATATTTAGTTATCATTTGAAAAACCTTTAGGCTACTCTCAGAGATTAGGCTAAGCCTACATGTTTTTGTGGAGGAAAGTGATTGAATCCACTGTAGATGGCTTCAGCGCGTTCCTGGGCTCACTGATGGTGTGTCATTATTCACTCATTATTCTCATTATAAACACGGTCAAAACTTTTCCACAACTCAGACTTTGCTTTAGTTGCTGGTGCAACCAAAACGTAATCGCCAGAGGCAAGCCTCCGTTTCTCCTACTCAGTATCCATTTTCGCATCTTTCTCGCGCTAATCGAAACACATCACATGACCGCTCGTTTACCTTGCAAACCGGCGCGCAAGCCCGAGCACAATTAAAGCAAGGCTGCTTCAGTAAAAAACGTTTTTATATCACGTTTACTTTTGTTTACTTTTTGCTTAGAGAGATCCTTTGAGAGCTTTTATAATATCTTTCAGCTCATTTGGTTTGGTAAAAGGGCAGTAGTCACTAATCTATATTTAGTTTTATTTTATTTTTTGCATTTTAGAAGATTTTTGCAATAAAAATAAATAAAAAAATGCTACTAATAAAAATACATAAATAAAAATAATTGTAAAAATTCTGCACAAAATGATCTTCTAATCTAAATGTTTCGCAATCACAAGAACACATACCAGAAAATAAAATACTTAGTATTATTCAAAGTGGCACTGAAAGATGTTGATTGACAGCCAGTTAGTTTAGCATAATTTGGTGTGTGCAATAGCCAATCCCAATCTCACAGGTTGTCCCGTTTGAATGGGAAGATACACCCATCCATGATTGGAGAATTCCCTTGAGAGAGAGGCAGTGGAGTTCAGAGTTATGGAGGTAATGGTGGGGAGATGGGGGAACAAAGCAACATTTACAAAGAGAGAATGACTGCTTTCTTTTCCATTTCTGTCCTGCCTAAAATCGTCTGGGCGATGTAAAGCTGTAGCATGTCTGTTCTAGTAAACCTCAAACTCGGCTATCCTTTTTTCATTGCCGCCCTCAAACAGTCAACTGACAAATGTGATCTTTTGTCAAGAACTAGAAGCTTTGTTTCAGAAGTTCCACAAGCAAAAATAATTTGCTTAAAAGCTGCAGGAGCATTTTGGGTTGTAAGGCACATTCTGAAGCGTGAATACAATTGCATCCAATTCAGATCTAATGTGGCTGCCTGAAGAAAAAGGTTAACAGTGCCGTTGCCAGTGTAACATCGTATCTGCTACAATGAGAGCACGGGAACTGTGGCACACCTTTCAGCTAGAGCAGCCAGTTTAACAAACAAACAATTCCATGCATTGTTTGACTGAAATAAGAAAGCCTTTTTTCTCCATTTGTACATACAAAGGGTCATTAATTATTTCAATTCAGGTCGTTACCATAAAACAGTCCTTCTGGAAGAATCTCCATGTGTATCCATAAAAATGTGAATGCACTATATCATAAAAATGAGGCCGTGATATAATTATGACCACATCAGTTAAGAGAAGTAAATCCAATCTTTTTGTTTCAAGGATGAGCTGTGGTGCTGTTTTGGTTGTTGTTGCTCGACAGTTTTGAGGTATTACACAGGCAACGATAACCTATACCATACATAACGGTCAGGAAATCCTCCTTTATTACAGCACAAAGAAAGCAATGGCTTTCTTGAGCTGCCTTCAGATCCATCTCATGATGGGTGTACAAAACAGATCAGGAAAAAACAAGCCATAGAGCGATGCAATATTTCCTCCGAGGCAGTTGTATAATGGCCTGGATCTCGGCTGTAAAAGATTTTTCTTTGATGGTGCGTAAAGAATATTTCCACGCTATCAGGAATCCATCTGTAAGCGCAAACAATGGCAAGATGGGTCACCACCTAGTTTATTTGTTTCGTGTTTGTTCTTCATTCCTGCTGGGTAATAGTTTGCAGAGAAATGTCATTGACTAAAACAGACAAACATTTAAGCCAAGAGATGCCTTGACTGTAAAACAGTCTCGGAAGCCACTGCTATTGATTTCTTGTCCAGGCTGCACAAACAGAGGGCCAAGGGAGACTACCATCTTTATCGGTGCCTTCCATCTCCACTCTGACTGATAGGTTTGGTCATGAGCCCCGGGTAACTGTTTTGTCCTCTACATACATGGGTGACGCTAAATCCCAACAGCATTGTTTACTTATATGGCCCTGTCATGAGCTAGCAGCAGTTCTTATGGTTCTGAACTAATGGACTGATACAGTCAGACCAAGCAATAGGGCGATGGCAACAAAAAGCAATTCAGAAGGACAGCCGGTATTTAAAAATGTCAGCCTCACTTAAAGGATGATTTCTCGCCTTGAAAGTTTTGCAATTAAAGGTCAAGCTGTTTAATAATCTGTTATATGGTGCTGTAAGACTTTATATCCGTGAGAAGTGTGTGAGTAATACCATAAAAGTCACAATGAAAATGAACTTTGATGAGCTTTTGACTAAAGCAGTACTTTATAGAATACTTCAGACAGACTCTTGCCATTTAGTATATCTTTGCTTTATCTCTCAGTATACTGTGCATGTCAAAGACTATTATTTCATTTAAAAATACAATTCACACATACAATGACTTGAATACACACTTTCTAAGATGAGCATGTGATTTAATTAAAGGAAAACAACTGTTTGTTTAATTTCATTTAAAATTCAGTCAAGTTCTTAAGAGCCATAAATTATATATTTTTTCTATTTATGGAGAAAAAATTCAATTCTAGTTACAATTTGTTATACTACAATTTTTAATTAGTATAGAGTTGTTATTATTATTATTATTAATAAATTGAAATTAAATAATTATTAAAGTCACACACACACATATACGTGTACACGTATTTACCAAATTTTCAATTATGAAAGCATACTTGGCACATGTGTTAAACTAGAATTTGTTTCCCCTTTTCGTTATGGTGGACACTCTTATGTGTCATTAATCTACATTTACAAGAACACTTCTATTCATATTAGTTGGCCATCAAGTTAACTTGTGATAACTGACATCACATTTACCCAAACAAGCTCATGATGCATTAATTAAATTTGACAGTGTGGTGTCATACACACTAAATTATGAGAAATTAACCTGATCATTTACAAACATCAATCGAGGTATCATCCCATTAAATAAACCTTGAAGTAAATTTTTGAAACATATCCATCTCTGAGGAGAACACATAATGAAGACTGAACCAGAGAGAACTGTCAACAGTAACAGCATCTTCTGGGCCCCGCAGAGAGCTGTCAAGCACCTGAGGAGCACACGCAGTGCAAAAAATAACTCAATTTGTAAAGAGAAGCCATCAGGCAAATACAATAAAATAAATATATAAAAGGGAGACACAGGGCATATGGAATGAGACACCTGTTTCCAGTTGAATACATAGTGACAGGTAAAGAGAGGTGGCCCTCTCTGAGGAACAAGGCTTTCAAATGGCTACACAATGACAAGGTAGAGATAGCTTGGAATCTCTACCCTGCAAGCAATTCCCAATAAATCTAATAAATTAAGGAGGATAAAGACAATAATTGTGTTATTATTTATACGCAAGTAAAATATATTTGGCTGCTTTTAATGTTATGAGTTTCATGATACTGTCAAAAAATATTTTGATCATGTTCAAAATTACCTTTCTAGTAAGGTATTTGTATATGAAGTGTCATTGTAGCACACATACATTTTTGTATGTTTGAAAAGATACTGTAACATATGACAGAATCTACTGGTTGACCGATATATCGACCGATAATTAGCACTTTCAAATTATTTATTTCTAATTTAGTAAACATTTTGTAAAATAAACAGAAATTTCATTCCATGTGTTATGTACTTCACTATTCACTTATTTACTGATTCATATTAAATAGTGTGATTTGGTATAAAAAATGCTCTCAAAGGTAACGGCATTGGCCATCAAAAGACTGAGCACTGAACAAGTTCAGAAACGTACAAACCTTTTAATATTTGGTTGGCTTAAACAGGAGCTATATAATAGTATATTGTAGATAAAATTCATATTTTATATTTATTAACATTTAAATATTGATAAAGGGTTTATAAAGATTTGTGACTAAAGCTGTGTATACATAAATACATACTTTACAATACAATACACATCCATATTGTACAAGTGCAAATGTTAGGTACACATACCTACAAAAACTAATGAGATCAGGCTATTATAACAACTTCTAACAACATATTTAACTAATTTGCAATTCAATTAACAGTGAAAATATGTAACTTTAGCACCAATTTGTTTATACTTAAAACTTTAAGGCATGACTAAACTTACATTTTAAATATTCACAGTGTCAGTTACAACTGAAGGGACAGGAGTTCAAGTTTTTAGCATCAGCCGATCCTGAATACCAAAATGGCATGTGCCATTCAACTGTTATGACACACAAAATATACTCCACTGCGTTTTACGATGTTATTGACTAACCTTAATAGTCCAATTGATTCTGTTCTCTAGGGTCATCACATAAAACTACTCAATTAAAAACACAAATTAAAAAAGGCCGACTGTCTAGGGGCGAAATTGCTCTCATGCTTGGCTAAATCAATCTGTTTACTGTACACTCCCACAAGCATTTTGTGAAATAACAAAGTTAACAATGAAGCCTCATTTCCTTATTGAAAATGAACTAAACACTGTTCATACGTGCCACAAAGCAGCCTCAGTTCTACTGAGAAAACATAACAAATCTAATTACACTGGATTACAGGCATCTGACATACCGAAGCTGGTCAGAAGTTTCATTTTAAGCTCCAGATTTGATGACAGAGAAATCCGTTTAGACCGATTTCATTTCGCCTATTGATCCTGAGCTGGAGTTTATGGGATGAAAGCAAAGAATGCCTCAGTTCTCTTGTTTCTCATCCCACTCATCACACTCACACAAACAATGCTCTGTTTATCATTACCTCAAGTAAAAAAGATTTTGTTTAATCATAATATTCATGAGGCATCAGTCGACTGTGTGGGAATGACCTTGGCTTCATCACTCAGAGAGCTCAGAGAGTCAGGCAATATCAAAGGGGACCCAGACCCAGAGATCTAGGGCAGAGACATCACCCCCATCCGTCACAGGCCCCGCTGTGGAACCAGCTCTCTGGGGAAGAAATTAGACATTATTGCGTTTCTTAAGCTGCAGGTCTAATCCTCTGTGACTGCTGCCATGTTGCTGGAATCATGGGATGTGAGGAGAGTGTGCGCATGAGATACCTGACAGTGATTAATTGCAAGAAACAAAAATGGCAAAAGAGACAGGTACAATATATATCGAAAGCAAAGCAAAACATTTAATTTAAGTCTTGCCCAAATGTATTCATCTCTGACCAATGAGAAAGCTCTACTGACATTCCCCTGCCTGATCCAGTTTGCGATTGGCTTGGCTTTTAGAAATAACAGTGCACTGGCAACGGTTGAGGCACACCTGTTTTTTCGGCCCCCAAGAGGGTCAGAAAGATAAGAAAGCAAGCTAAAGTGGCAATGCAAGCACATCAGAAGCTGCTTTAATGCAAACTGTATAAGACCTTCAGCCGAATCTACACAGAAACTGCATTTATAGTGACATGCTGATATGGGCAGAATTTAAAATATAGTTAAAACATCTACTGACACTCTTGTCAATGTCTAATAACAAATATTTGCAATCATTAAATTAAGTTAGTTTTTAAATAAATGAATACAAAGTCTCTTGTGCTCACCAAAGCTGCATTTATTTGATCAAAAATACTTTTGTGAAATAGTATTACAATCTAAAATAACAGAATAACTGAATATATTAACTGAATATATTTTAAAATGTAATTTATTCATCTGAGGTAAAGCTGAATTTCCAGCAGCCATTATCCCAGTCTTCACTGTCAAATGATCCTTCAGAAATCCTTATAATATGCTGATTTGCTGCCTAAGAAATTTCTTATTTTCAATGTTGAACATTTTTTTGGAAACCGTGATACACCCCCCCCCCCCCATTATTATTTGATTAATATAAAAAAGAACAGCATATATTTGTTAAATTATAAATTATACATATATTATAAATAAATTATATATATATATATATATATATATATATATATATATATATATATATATATATATATATATATATATATATATATATATCTTACTGACCTCAAACTTTTGTATGTGATAACATTTTAAAAGGCCTTGGTTCAATCCAAATATAGAGAAGACTATATTTTAAACATTTTATCCAATAAGTAAAGATTATTTAATTGTTTTTTATTATTTGATGACAGGGGCAGAGATGACAGTGGACAGATACAGTGGAACTGCAAATTTGTCACATACTAATTAATCAATCTACTCACTCCCCAAGTGGACAGAGCTCAGATTGAAGCCATTATTAATGGGGAGAATTCCTCATTCACACCACCAATTTATTCTGTGGTGTCTCCCACATCTGTCAATTTATGGGACTCAGGAGTGTACCTGAGGCAATGGAGAACGCTCAGCCTTCTCTGCCTCTCAGATTGTGCAGAGCAAGCACAACCGGCAGGGCACTTTCAGAGGCGAATTTACATTATTTATGAGAAGACCACTGGAACCTCTATTCTTAATTATTTTCCAGATCTCCATAAAATGCACATGCCATGTCTGCTGTGTTTTAAATAGCAAGTGTCAAACAGAAGATTACAAAAAGCGATAAAGAGTGCGCTTCAATTTAATTCTGGCTTTATAGCTGATTGATCAGGTTTACTCATCAATATCACAATCTGAGATGTCTTCTAATATGTTTAGGGCAAAATTGCACCAAGAATGGCTCTGCTGTATCCTAGGTTATTTCTTCTATCCAATCACAAAACATATTAGCTATTGTTGTCCAGCACCTCACAGGCCATAAATGGTAGATTAAATTAGGGGACTTTGGTAAAGCTCATTCAGCATAGCCTTGGGTAACAAACAAGAAAATGAAAAGAAAATAAAGAAATTATGTTTGTTCTTTTCTGTGTACAATACTTAAAGTTCATTCTGTTCAAGGTGGTTAAACGAGAGAGAGATGTAGAAAACAAAAATGGCTTTCATGTAAACATTTGTAAAGCATGTCAATAAATGTCTTCACAGGCATTCAAAGATTTGATGCCATGGACCTTGCAAACTTTGACAAATTCAGACCCAGCAGAAGCACTAATTGTAGAAGTCTAGTGCATTTTCTCTAGGTATTTTGCAAGATTGTATCCCATGGCAGAATTCCATCCTGTTTGTAATCTAAACTGATTCTACTGGATGAAAGAATGGATACTCTATTCAGTGCCCATTTATAAATCCTACGAAATCACTGTATGGCATGATCTTTGTAATTATACAAATACAATTCATTCATGTTTATGTTATGATACATACCCTAAATAGTAAAAATAACAGTTCTTGTTTTTTATTATTATTATTAAATTACCAGTTAGCACAGCAACTTTGCATACTATTAACACAGTCCCTTTATAGCAACTCGTCAATCGGTGACCATCTTTGAAATGCCTCTCGGGCTTGCAAGTGCAGGTCCTATCTCTTTGAATGGGGAAACATCAAATTCACCAAGCTGTTAAAACTGTTCACCAAGCTTACAATTAAATTTCATATTTGAAATCACCAATGAAATCTGATAACAACTGACTTATGAATGTTGTTTCTTTTGCTCAAATAGCATTAAAATGGCTTATTTTTTCAGGCTACAGTAGCCAGTGCACATGCGCAGTCCTAAGTGCGGGTCTCGGAAGGCTGAAGGTTTCTATAGCAATCGGGAATTGTAAGGCAGTTGAAGTGAGGTGATGACTTTACTGATAATTGATTGGCTCTTTTATGCAGAGGGCAGGGCTTCCTTCAATAGAGCGGCCATATTGAGCATCGCATTTTTCCCCATTCAAAACTAGTGACATGTCTTGGGTATTCTAAAGTATTTGCTATATATTAACCAGCTTGCCTGTTATATTACCATGCTAATCGATTAGCCTGCTTTCTTAAAATACCACCAGGATTTGCACAAGGACACTATCGTTTTTTAATTGTATATATTTGCAGCTAACAGTGCAAAAAGCAAAAAACAAACAAACAAAACAAAAACAAAAAACCCTGTAAAAATAGCTAAATTATTAAGAAGATACTGCAATGATGTGTTTGAAAAGGCATTACAACGGGCCACCTGTTGTGGTTCTGGGGGGAATGATTCTGCAAGGTGATACAATGTTGCACAACACCAGCAGACTAATAAAAGCCTGTGGTCATTGCGAAGCAGGCAGCCAATCAGAAGTTCTTGATTGTATTTTTCTATGCAATATGGATCACATAAAAATATGGGGGCAACAAGGAGACCAAAAAAAAAAAAAAATTACAGAAACTCAATGCTAGAGTGGCACATAAACTGTACTGTACAACCATCAGCAGGTAAGCCTGTGAACATCATGAAAACCACAGTGCAACCCTCACAGACAAACAGCATCTTTAGTTTCTGACTTTGTTACTATTACATGGAGTAATTTTACCATTATGGATGATGTCTTATACTAACTCTGGAAGCGTTCGGTAAAAACAAATATTTAGTTATCAATGAGCAACACATTGGAGGCTATTTCCCCAGGCACAGCCTTTAAATAATGTCCTGGCTTGGAGTCAGAGTGTAAAATAATCAGACAGTCCTTAAACAGTGCTGGCAGAATGATTTATTCCCACTCTGGTGCCCAGATTAGGTTTTTAATGTATTTACCGGATTGCATCCCCATAGTGAAAACCAAACGTGGTACTGCCATGTGACCATAAATTAATTGTAATATTTGACAAATCAAATACACTTAGCCGGGAGACCTGGCTCCGGGAGAGAAGATTTATGAGACATTATAAAATTTGTGTGCAGCGAAGGTTGACTAAATAAACCTCTGTGCTCCTCTTCGGGGAATGGGAGACCTCCAGGAGCCTGAGGTCATGTGTGGTGACGTGTGCAGTGTTCAGAGCAGCTGGAATACAAGAACCAGCTTTGAAAAACAGCTACATCAGCCTGCTGAAATGATAACTGACGTAGCGGGCGGCACAGAGCAATGTTACAGCCTGATCTTTATTGACATTGTTGGGACTACACTTGGCACCCATTTATGATATGGATGTTAAAGATTACATTTAAAAATACAATTATAATATCTACTATCTCTGCATAAAACATTTGATGCATATTGCACTAATTGCACACAATTCTTGTAAATGTATCAGTCTATCATGAAACAAAGTGATACTATATTTCACAGTAAGGTTCAGTTTGTTAACATTTGTTAGTTCATGATATATATATATATATATTTTTTTTTTTTATTATTTTTTTTTTTTAAACAGTTTTTGTCCATAAAATTAAAGTCAGAATGGTCCAAAAAAACATTGGACCACAACTTTCATTGTATGACCAAAAAACACTGTGGACATTTTCCCAAAAATCCAAACATATCTATTGGAATAACCACTGTAACGGGGCTGACGAGTCGTGAGACATGCGGATCCATGTGCGAGCTTTTATTAGACAGAGACGTGGTCATAACAGGCATGGGCCAAATACTGGCAAACAGAAGGCAAGACACAAGAATAATCCTAGGACAAGCGTGGGTCTTCGATGAGCTAACAATATCCAGAGTTGTAGACAAGAAGGGTAATCCAGTAACCAGAGCAAACGGGTCAAAACGCTAGAAAGTGGGCAGAGCAAGAAAAAGACTATGAAAACTATACATTGAAACAAGACTATGAAAACTAGAAACTGAAACAAGGCTATGAAAACTAGAAACTAAGACAAGACTATGAAAACAAACACGGAATGGCTTGGTATCTTAGCTTTTGCTATCACAGACAGTGTGTGAAAAGAAGTCCAATGCTTATAAAGCATGTCTGATGATTGTGCTCTGTGTGTTTGTTCTTAGCTGCATGGTGTGATTGTTATCAGGTGAACTTGTGATTGGTGCAATGGATCATAGGAAATGTAGTCCAGGGTTTACTGTGTAGTGTGAAAGTCTGTGTGGTGAATTAATGGCAGTTCAGTGACCGGATCATGACAACCACAATAATAGACTAAAGTTAATTAACCTTTTAAAAATTATACAAATAAATGCTACTTTATGATATCAAATGTAACTAATGTTAACAAATCAAACTTGTTTCTTAAATGTTAAGAAGGTCTTCATAGTAAAAATGAGCAGTTCACAAGAACTAGTTGCTCGATTTGCCTAGTTGAAATTTGCAGGGTTTGAGGCACTTAGAAAGATTTTTCCGAAATGTATTTTGAAGCATTTAAGTCAATTTGCCTGTAAACTTTTGCACAATATACATTGTTTCAACGCATCTTAACAAGGTTTCATGCTGTTTAAAGCTGGGCGATTGTATAGTTTACATGTCATGACAATATAAATCAAGCAATTGAGATTTTCTATATGGTATATCATGCGATTATGTGAGTTTGTTGTATGTGGATAAAACTGGAAGTACTTAAAGTAATTGTAAATTGGGGTTATTAGTTTGTTACGCAGTAATATAAATGGATCTATAAGGTTTGGCACAATTTATAACAATTATGTGTAGTGACAAGCTTAATTACTATTTGGTGATGTACATCACTGCCACTGTTAAATGATGCATAAACAACAAGATTTATAAACCACAAAGTAAATGAACGACA
>NC_081765.1:15386331-15484851 GCF_963082965.1 Carassius carassius
GTTGTGAACAGGTCTTTAATCAAATTGTGAACAGCTTATTTAAAGCTCTCCATATATTGTGCTGTCACAGGAAAAAGCATTTTAATTTAGGGGGAAAAATAATAATAATCCAAACATTTCATCTTGAAGTGCTTTGAGGCAAATATAAATGGTTCCCATGTCTGAATGTCTTTATGTAAAAACAAAAAAACAGAAAAATAGAAAAACAACCAAAAAGGGTAATTTCTTCAAAAGCAGGATGCTCTTTGTAGATTTCGTGATTTTCAGAACTGTTATCTAAAGTGGCTTTTTAAAGAATTTTATGGAAACTACTTGGTGTTATTTAATAGTTTTGATTATTGTTATATAAAAATATAAAGAATAAGCATGTACAATTTTTGAATGGTAGTGTTAATGATTCTATGCATTAATCTTGTGGATCTTTGCAACTCTCCATTATCTTTTTCCCTCAGCTGCATGGTTTCAGTTATTATTTCATGTTCACTGCAGAAATGGTGCAGGATGAGTTAAGGGGCAATGCAAAACCCCATAAACCCAATGATGACCTTGACTTAAGCTCAAAACATCTTCACTCAAATTTTTAAGTTACTCAAGCCAACAGAAGACGAGGGATGTAAACCAAATTACAAAAATTGAGAATTCGCATTTCATGGACCTGAACAAACAGAAAAAAAGCAAGGTTTTTAAAAGGATCTTGAGGTAAATCATTATGAGACCAAGAAATTAGCTTGTGATTTATTGGTAAAAAAAGGTTGAGGAAATAATCGTAAAAACCATGAAAACAAACACCACTGACTTGTACCTTATAAATAAATCACTTTTACTCTTGCATAAGCTAAGTGTTTTGAACATAGCGTTTAATGAGCTTTGTGCACACGCACATCCTTCAAATGACTCAACTCCAGGAAGGGTACAGAGCAAATCCTATGACAATGTTTAAACATTGACGACATGTCTCTGCTTAACCGTGTAATCAGTGTAATGCTGCAGATGAAATTCAAATCAAATTTCATATACTTGATTGTTAAGAGGAATGTTTTCACACTTAAAGGTTCCATGCCAGTAACGTATTGGCAGCGCAGGATTAACTCTCGTCCAATCCACTCCAAAACAACACAAGAAAGGGGAGGGAAACAGATACACACAAACACACTCATACCACTCACACAAAGAGGTCCAGGTCTGCAGCAGGTTTTAATGCTCTTATGGAAGGCCAGAGAAATTGCACACATGGCACAGCGTCCAACACACACACACCCTGCCGTTACAAAATCTTGGACTCTATCTTTAACAGACGTCAATCAACAGTAATAAATAAATTTCATCTTTAGAAGGCTTTGTTGGGCAGAAAAAAAAACATCCTCCTTGACTCCATTACTTTCCTCACAGGACCAATGTTCCTGTCTTCTGTCTGCTAACAGACTACACTGAGAAATATTTTCAGACCACAGTGGTCTCGCAAGTAATGCTACATGAACCAAGTTTCCAACAAACAGAACAAAAAGAGGAAGAAAGCAGCATCCTGTAGGTCACGTTTCTGGAGAAGACCTCAACTCCTTAGGGTCTTTGAGAAGACCGATCTGAATCAGCACAATCCCACCAATATCCATCCTGACATCAGCTCTAAGCAGTATTGGGATCAGTTTTAAAGGGAGAGTGACAGGGTGTGACGTGGAAAGCAGCTCATTGGTGATGCACAGGGTGTCATGTTCAGCATAGTAAGAAGTCTTCAGTGCATCGGTCTCTAGACTCCCTCGTCTTCATGCTGGTTGTCCTTATAGATATCTCTGACCAGCAGCACTCGAGTCAGGAGCCTAGCCAGAGTGCTCTTCTCTAGAGGCGTCGAGCTGAACCACAGCGGACTGTCCGAGGAAGCAGAGACTTCTGGCTTCATGTACAAAAAATCTGTCCTCTGTCTCACAGACTCTGGGCTGAAAAGAGAGGAAGAGAGATGATGCCAGATATCCATAGGGTCCATTTAACAGAAATAAGAGATTCAGCGACATTAGAAATCCGGCTGATACCAAAAAGACAATTATTGTTTTTTTTTAAAAAAAGAAAAAAATTCAAATTATGCAATATTACAGGCACCACTCTCTATAGTCAGTTTTATGTGTCCTCATAGTACAAGTGTCAACACCATTTTTCAGGATGTGAACAGCAAATGTTATAATCACTGGACACTGCTTAGTTCAAAGCAACTTAAACTAGCTAATCATGGTCTTTCCCACCACAATAATGCTGGTGTTTGGCCAAGGGATCTGCAAACGTCTTATACAAGACAACCTTCAAATGACAAAACAAGAAATTGTTATGTTGTTATATATGACTCACCACTTCAAAAGGTAAAGCTCATACAGTCGGCACTCATGTTTCTTAACAGGACAGTGAGCAGATCCTCCTGAACCACTGTCTGCCTCAAAGTTTGAGTCACAGTTGTCTCTACGCCTCCTCTTACTTCCTGATTGCTCTATGGAAGGAGAGACAAGGTTCATCATCGGGTACAAGACAGTCAAAACAGTCCCAAGCAAACAGCTTAAAAGGAAATGTATTATTATTCACAAAAAAAAAAAGAAGATGGTTGCAGAATAATGCTCATGAAAAAAATAGATAGAAAACGCTATGTCTAATGCTTCAGATGAACACACCGTGCTGCTCCTGTGAGATAGAGGGGATGCATATACAGATGCTGGTCTCGTGACTGTGTGGTTTAGAACTGCTTGGGCCGTAGACATTTCCAAACGAGAGGCGTAAGTGCTGTTCAGTGGTGCGGAGACCAAAGTATTTGGTGTTGAGATAGAGAAGAGATCTCAGTAGGACGGAGGGCGTCTGCTCCCCAAGTTGCCCGCTGCTCCACAGACACTGCTCTTCAACACGACCCCACCGAGAACCTCAACAGAAAACCACTCACAGTCACAAACTGATATTTATAATCAGCAATAACATTAGATAACATCCAAAATCAGAAAGACTCCATATACTGAGTGATGATTTATGGGAAATGTCCTCATAGTTGAATTGAGTCAACAGCACTTCAGAATGTGAACAGCAAATAGTTATAATCACAGGACATTTCAAAACAACATTGACATTACAATCATCGATTCACACTTTCGAACATATTAGTGCTTTTACCATCAGGAAGAACACTGGGTTGCCAGTCTTTGAGGAGCTTGTTCAGTTCTTCCCCAAACATGTGGTACTGTGGGTCACCAAAGAGGTCATCTGTCCGTCCTTTATCTTGTAAATGCTATGGAGGAAAGTATTAAAACACCAACATGACAACACCTTTCAAGACACATGCGTATAATAAAAGGTGACTAGTCAGTCTCTATGAGCAGTTTGATGTGTCCTTATAGCAAAAGCATCAACAGCATGTTTCAGGATGTGAACAGCAAATGATATAATCACTGGACACTACTGAGATCAGGAGTGCTCGAGACTAGACCGTTTCCATCAGAGTTTAGTTATAAAGGCAGCTTTAGTTCTCCTTTTCAATGGGTGTTGAACTAGGAGTAAGAATTTGGGATGTCCAATTTATTGGTTATGGGCCAATTTGGTGCATATTATCTTATTTTCATGAATGTATTTTGCAAGAATACAAAGAGTCAACAGAATAAACATGTTTAAGATGATAAATTATACAGTCAGCTAGTTTAATATCATAGCTTATATAATTTTTTTTCAAATGTAGTTTTTCTCAGTAATGAGGAAGTGAGTATTTAGTGGATTGTGTCTAACAAAGGGTTTAAAGGAGAGTGAACATTAGTACTGATATTCTGTTGTAGTGGTGCAGGAAAAGAAACAAAAAAGCGCTGGTGTTGGATCGGTATTGGCCGATTCTTTTAATTTGGAATACTCTACATGTAATCTTACACTGCAAAATAATAAAAGATTAAAAGATAACGCAATAATAATTTACTGAACCCTTAAATTAAATTAATCGCAATTATATAATGAAAGCCATAAAAAACAGACAATTAATTGTGATAATCGGCAAAAGCCAATTAATTATTTAATTTTAGATAATTAATCGTCAACCAAATTTTATAATCGTGACAGTGTATAGCGCTACTCTGGAGAAAATATCAAATAATTTTTATGGTTGAATACTGGGTTTCCATCAATGCTGCATTCATTTATATTAAATGTACGGGTTTACAAAAGTGTAAAATCAAGTCTAAGGATCCTCATTTACAGCTTTAATGGACAGCATTCATGTGCACAAGGCTGTGGACAGTCTCACCTTCTGGATACTGAGACAGAGGTAAAGAACGCTGTCTGGAGTATAGCTCTCACCGCTGGGTCGACGCACCTCTTTGACAAAGCGAGATAAAGACTGATTCAACTCAGCTGGGCTCAGGGACAGGAGACTAACTGTTCAACAGACACACACACACACACACACACACACAAACCCTTGAGCAACATTAGTAAAGCATAGAGAGACTTCTCTCTAACTGTAATAAGATTTTGTAAGACACTTCCATACACAAACATGACTTAAGGGAAGTTTTACAGTAGTTTAAAATAGTATTCTATGATCAATTTGGATTGAAAAAAGTGCCCTCATAATCAAAGTGATCAACAAAACTGTTTCAGAATGTGAACAGCAATGAAGTTATAATCATTGAGCACATTTAAACCAAACAAAAGCCTCTCTAAAAAACATCCAAGCTTGAATAATGTTTATGTTAGTGAGAAGATCACTCAACACTAAAACCTTGTTTCTGGCTGTCTTTTCCTTTGGACTGGCTGGACGGTGAGGCTTCAGATGTGGCCCATCTCCTCCATGCATTTAAGCCATATTTGGAGATCAAGGGGAAAGTGCTGTCTGCTGATGAGGTCTCTACTGTTGGTGATGAGGATAATGAGGACTCTTCCTCTACTGCCCGCCTCTTCTGGCCCTGCAGCAACAGTAGGTCAGAAACATCAGCATACACACAGTCATTGTTAACAATCACCCTCAGTGACACCACAAGCCTCATATAAACCTTAGCAATCACGACACATCAGCATGTGAACAGCAAATGGATTTCTAATCACAGGACAGCACTGGATGTAGTGATACTAGGGTAGATGTGTTCATTACCCTCCTCCTGGTTTTGGGCTGAGGCGTCTTCTCCTTTTCCTCAGACAGGACTGGAGGCAATGAGAAGAGTGTATCTGTATCCAGACACTCAACCAGGATGGGCTCTGATGCTGAAACAGACCAGAGCAACACTTCTTTACTATGAATGTGTTGTTTGGAAACATTGATTATATATTAACAGACACATATATTTTTACTATTTAACGCAGGCATCATAAAGATTGAAAAAAAGGCAATATAAGGCCAATAATCTTTCACAATACTACATGTTAATTTGGTGCTACTGTACCTAGGGGCAGGTCCTTCTCCAGGTCCAAATCTGGTTCATACTTGTCTTCTTCCTCCTCTTCTGAACTGCCACTGCCATTTTCACGTTTTACACCTTCCATCTTCACTTCCCTACTGCTCTTTTCACATTTGATGCCTAGAAAAAGAGAAAAGGGGTTTTGGATTAGGGCAGAACGATTTTGGAAAATAATCTAATTGCAATTTTTTAAACCAATATTGTGATTGCTATTTAATATGCGATTATTTTTTAAAGCTCTTTATGTTCTGTATTATTCAACAAAGATAAAATGCACCATAATAGTGTTACTGCTTGAATAATTTCAATGTGCCATTTTGAAGTATGTTCATATTATATACGCCTTCAAACGTTTCAGCATGCCAGGGAAGCCAGGTTTTCAAAACAAAAACAGCCAAATGCTACTCAAAACTAATCGCAGCCTCTGCGTTTGAAAAATTCTGTTTTTTCATATCGCGAAATTATCGCAAATGCAATTAATCATTCAGCCCTATTTTGGATCTAGCTGGATGTTGCCTTGATGGTTTTTTTTAAAAAACAGGTTCAAGAAGACACCAAACAAACAGTGTCTTACAGTGGAGAGGAATTAAAGGCTTTTGAGGGGAGAAGTGTAGAATTGACACTAGAGTGTCAAAAATCTGAGAAATGAGAACCTACAGCAGCCAATTGCTGAGGTAAAGGCAGTGATGTTACAAACTCAAGCAGAGGCATGCTTCAGTCTGTCAGACAGCTCCTAACATGTTCTTACTTGAGCATTTGGGTTTCTCATCTTCTTGTGCAATAATTTCAGCCATTGCTAATAGATCAGCTTCCAGAGGGTCGGAGGGGACTTTGGCTTTGAGCTCATTGATGGTCTTTATAATCTGCTCAGCGTTCTGCAGCGTGGTTGGTAGAAACACTGGCACAGGCACCTGAAACAACCAGGACGAGCCACAGAGGCAATGAGGGTCATTTCCATGAGGTAGGGCATGCTGCCATAATGTATATTCAGACCATTCTCATATCAGAGTAAAATAAATAGATAAAAGAATAATAAAATACATTAAAATTAATTTTACAAATTATATATAAATGATACATTTTTTTGTTTTATACACCGTATTAATTTCAATAAGTTAACAAAATGAATTAATAAAATAATATTACATGCACAATATGAAACATTTTCACGAATGAACTCAACTACAAATGGTACTGTATTTTCAAGTTGATGAGGAGCCTGACTTTAAATTTTTTTTACAAAAAATACATGTATATAAAAATATTGTAATTAAAAACAATGGGATACTTTAATTATGTGAGGAAGTGCTTACCGGTACAGGTATTGCAATAGGAGTGGGCGTGGCCTGAGCATAGAGGTTCATGGGTACTGGGATGTAAACGGGAACAGGGACTGGAACAGGAACATACTCTTTTCCTGAGCCTTCCACACCTGCCTCATCTGTGGAGAAGCAAAGACAGAAGCACATAAACCTCCATCTTTTCCAGAAAAAGTTTGTGCATCTACATTGTCACAGAAGAGATGGCGCTCACCTGTCTGCAGTGGTTTGCTCTGCATGTGGGGTTTGCAGTAGGTGGCCTTGGTCATGGTAAGAGGCTTGCAGAGCACAGCTTTATTCTTAACATCCTTCAGGATCCCTCCCCCAGAATACGAAAGAGGCCCCTGAGTAAACGACTGCAGCAGTCACAATAAGAACATACTAAATGACTATGCAACATGCCAGTTAGTAGCTTCTTTTGTTTAACAACGATTCAGTCAAAACTGACAGCACCCTCACC
The DNA here is from genome assembly GCF_963082965.1 of Carassius carassius. Taxonomy (NCBI): domain Eukaryota; kingdom Metazoa; phylum Chordata; class Actinopteri; order Cypriniformes; family Cyprinidae; genus Carassius; species Carassius carassius. The sequence continues at coordinate 15,393,507 of NC_081765.1, forward strand.
ATCTTAGTTGTTTGTGTTGCTCCTCCAAACCCTGTAAATGGACCAAAGGATTTCATTTTTAACATGACAGCATGATTCAGACATGCACATTTCCAGGAGGTTTTAAACCGTACCTAAAGCTGTGTTTTCTGGGCCTTTCTGTGTGGCCATGTCGGGATCGTTCTGTTGGCAGTAGAACCGCAAAAGACACTGCTGGTCACAGAAATGCTTCATCTCTGCACGCCATTGCACAGACTCTGTCAGGTTCCCTTGTACCTTACAGCAGTCGCAGCGCGCCGCCTAGTGGACACAGCGAAGAGTTCAGAGATTTCAACATACTGCAGCACAGATGATTATAACTGATAATTTACAATATAAATAATTTACATTATGTAGGATCTTTGATAATATATAAATTAACCCCTCATAATAGTCATACATTTAATAGGGGTTTTTAATCTAGAGGATGTTATTTTTGTAGATGTCAGTACAATGCGATACATCAGTCCCCTGCCACCCTTTTGGTCTGTGAACAAACAGCACCATCAGGGCTTGATCACATGATCCCAAAGCTAGGAATAATCAAATCAGTCAAGAATATCAGTGTACCTTGTAGTACCAGTCATGAAACTTTTTAGCACACGTCTCACTGCAGAAGTCCCTGCTGACTCCATCTATCTGTTTGGTGACAGATTTCTTACACATCTGGGAGCAGTGGTTGCAAGTGACACACTTCAGGCCCAGACGCCTGGCAAAATCCTGTTTGAATAGTAACTTACAGCCTGCAAAGTAAACAAAAACACTGCCTGAAATATCACTTCTGTCATGATGGATCAATGTAGCAAATAGCTGAATATATCAAATCACTAGAAAATTGTCCTCATACCCTAAAGATAAAATCATAACATGTCATGATGTGAACAGCAGTAGATTTAATCATAGGACAATATGATTTTAAACACGACCAAAAATTTGGATGTAAACAGAATAATGACCTTCACTACAAAAGGGCCTCTTCACACCCGAGAACTTCACAGTCTCATGCAGAGTCTTCTCTTCCTGACATTGCTCGCAGAACGTCACTATGCAGTGGAGCTTTTTGTAGTCCTCACAACAGGCCTTACTGCAGAACTGATACACCTTATCCTGTAGAGATCAGATATAATGACCAGGGATTTGCCTCAATCCGAATACCATGTTCGGAAAGTAAAAGACGTGTAATATGGAACCCTTAAAGGGAATAAATTCGATATGGGAGGAAAAAAAAAATATTTATCTCGCAATTACTGGGTAACTGTACGGTATGTAAACTACGGGCATCAGGGAGCCACTATTAATATGCAGGGTACTGAATTCGCTTTTGAATGCACACTAGTTTGCTTTTTAGTTTCACTTTGGAGATTTACGATCTCAAGCACTTAGCAATAATTAACACATTTTGAAAGTCATCTAAAGAAATGGGCTAGTTGAAAATTTATGTGCAAGATCTCACCTCCCATTCCAGAATCTCTGGCTTCAGGTTGAAGGAACCACGACAGTAGTTACATTTCAGCTGGATGTTCTCAGAAGCTGAAGCAGGAAATTGCCCATTGGCTGATGTCTGGATGGTGGCATTCTGCAAGGGACATTTGGATAAAGTCACGCACACAACATTACCATTTTGTTCTTGGACATGGACATTCCTAACAATTAATGCTGCATTACTAGCTTGCATTCTTATACTCAATGTTCTACAGAAATTTCAGATATAACAAGCTTTATAGGCATCTGAAATACCTGGAACTTGGTGACACATTGTGAACTGCAGAAGCTCAAAACCTTTCCTTCAGGAAGAGTTGCCTGGTACTGAGGTAATGCATTTCTCTTACAGAAGTGGCATGAAGGCTCAGAATCTACAAATACAAACAAGATCAAACATGACCTGACATTTATAACAGTTGTTCTGACCTCAAATCTCTGACTAAGAGTTTGTAGTAGGTACACCGCTAGTAGAAACCAAACTGCCTGCCTGTGAAAAGAGCTAATATTAGCATTATATCTACTGCAGAACAAATACGGACAACATTTTGCATATTCAACATGTGTTTTGAAACCACATCAAACTTAGGCATTAGGAGAACACAAATTTAGGCCGTATGGCACCCGTGGAGTGGAAGTGACAGCATCAGCTCCAAGTTGTGATTATCTACTCACTCTGTGCAGCCGTTGTGAATTTGCTCTTGGTCATACAGGCTGTGGTGCAGTAATATTCCATGGCTCCATTTGACCCAATGCATTGAGTGGCATCAAATGATCTGCACATCACCTTACACCCACTACACTGCACCATCTTCCCATGAGTCTGTGGTAAAAGAATAATTGAGAGTAATCACTAAAAACATCAAAACTAGATTAATCAAACTACGATTCAAAACAAAACTGAAATGGTGAAATGGCTTAGTGCAAATCACAAAGGCTGTGATTTCATTAAATATATGTACTATGTTTTCCAGAGTGAATCACACCACTGTGTTCATTTACATGTGGGCAGCTCATGAGCCGGGGTCTCAGACCTCTGAGTTTAGGTCACTTATAACATGCATTTGAGTACAAAGTTTAAAACGAAGAAAATTGGATAGATACAAATATTAATATTACAGTCGTACCGTAAAATAAAAACGATAGTTATTTAAATTTGTTTTTGCATTGAATTATTATAATAGTACAATTTCTTATTTAGTTTTACATTTTTTTATCTTATAATATTATTAACGTTTTTTTTTATATACACCGATATAGATATATATATATATATATATATATATATATATATATATATATATATATATATATATAAATAAAACAAATTGGATGAGTATGCTAACAGGACAGACATCACTGTGGGATGTGAACCTTACAGTTTGACTTTGCAGTGCTTCTGATTGGAATATCTGACAGTTAAAGACTGAGCTGTATTAAATTAGTAAATTTTTTAAGAAGAAATTTAAAACAACTTAAACACTGACCTGTTTATAGTCCCTGATGCAATTTTGACAGCAAAACCGTTTCTGCTGACCATCAATGAGTAAAAAGTGGTTCGCTGTTGCACGACTAGGCAAGTAGTTCCCACACTGTTCGCAGCAGTTCATGATGAGCCCGTTATCCATACGGTAACGATTAAAGCATGCGTCACTGCAGATCTTGTGGATCACATTCTTAATGCTCACCTCATGTCGAATCTGGAGTAGAAACAAAGAGACATACATCAAAATGATGCATTGCTCATTCAACAGCAATAGATAAGCACAACATAAAAAAAAATTAAAATAAAAAAAATAAATAAAATCAACAAATTGACTACTAAATTGGTGTAATGGTTCTTTGCTCCTGTTCCCAAGGTGATCACCATGGATATACCACAAATACAGCCAAGGATGGCAGTAACTATGGCTACAAGGCTGGAGGCTTGATTCGTGCTCGAAAATGATGTTCTACAATGGACAACAATGAAAAGTGGGTGAAAATGACAGAACTTGGGTTTTTCATCCAGGTGCAATGAACTATTAAAGATGATTCGAACCATTCTACCTCACTGGCAGCACATTCAAGATTCCAGTGCTACTGTGAGCAAAAATAATTTGGTCGCACAGGCTCTAATGCAATCAACACCACAGATTTACGAACATAATATCTTAATGGGAAAAATCCTGCTCTATTGTGTAACACTATTCACCATTATTTAATATTCATATAAATAATATGCAACAAAGCCTTCACCAATTGTAGAATTCATTAATTCACCAGTATCAGTATTAGTTGGGCTATAATACGTAACAAAATAATTTTTTTAGGATTAATGCTTTCTAAGCGGGATTAGTAAATTAGAGTGTACAGACATTTTACTCTATGACATTGTTGAAAAAAAGAGAGAAGAGCACAAACTCTTGGTTGTTTATTTGATTTTAAGATCTGGGCATTGCACTCAACAGTGGAGACAGATGAGCATGCATGGGCGGAGTTTAAGTGGCCTAAATGATCGGTCATTTTCAATTTTTTCTGTTCAATTGTCATTTTACTGTCCATTCTTCTAAACAATTACTGAGCACAAACCTCTGAATAGTAACATATATATGTATATAATATATAATTCATATAGTGTTAATATAAGTTGTTCATGTCAAAAGTTGTCAGTGCAATAGAAATGGTTGATCAATGACAGGGTCTAATGCCCTTTTGTTATGCATCAAGCATCTGTCTGTGTCTAAAGGTATGCCTGATCGTATTAAACAAATGCGAGCGGAGTGCCCTGGATTGCAGAATTGGTATTCTGATTAACAACATATCCTAAGCAGGCGCAACAATGTCCCTGACAGAAGTAATCTGTCTGTCCACATTGAATGTGAAACAAATGTTTGACAAAATAAAAAATAAAGTCACAGAAAATAACTTGTAGACATAGTCATGGTTGCAGCTGGTTATGACAGTGTAACACATTCTAACAAAGTCAAAAGTCTAGCAGAATGTAAAAAGTCTGACCTCAGTGAGCTTTCCACAGACAGTGCACTTCGTTTTGAGTTGGTTCTTCTGTGGATTCTGTTTGTTTTCATAAGCTGCCAAGCAGCCTGTGCTACAAAACTCCTGAAATGATTCACTGGAGTCCACCTGGGCCACTATGGTGCCTCCTTTCATATTGGTAATGTCTCTGATCAGGAGAAAAACAAAATGCAAAAGAGAGAATGATTAAATGAGAGAGAGAAAAAAAAATCAAACAAATCTACTTCCATAAAAGCCTGACAGTGTCCATGCAAGAGAGTTTAAGTGTCATTTTACCACTTAACACTTAGTTAGCACTTTCAGACACAGGATTACTCAAACTCATTTTAAAAGTCATACTTCTTGCACATGGTGCAGCTTTTCTTGGGAGCGGGCTTATGGGAGAAGGCAGACAGGCAGGCTGTCGAACAGAACAGGTGGGATGAGCCCTTGCGCTGGTACGCAGTCTGGCCTTTCTTCAAAGGCTTCTTACAGTTGGCGCATGTGACTTTCATAGTTCGCTGCGGCTGCTGGGATCCTGAGGATGACTGGCAGGGTGGTTTGGGCAAAGGAGCTGCCGGAGATGGCGAGTCCACTCCAGGCTGCTTCTGATTACGGGGAAAAGAGGCCGACTGGGAGATCCATGAATCTGAAGGAGCAGAAAAAATAAAAAAGGCTTTAATCTCATATGTTATGACAGGCCTCATAACAAGACCACTGTAAAACCTTCTGGTTTCTGAATTTTGGTAACAAAGAATACAACATTAAACTACTGTAAAATAAGCATGATAGTGGATTTCCTATTTTCTAAATGCATGTAACAGATCTTATTGTGAACAATTTATCCGTGCATGCATTTCTTTTTTTGTTGTTGTTGATGTTCTGACCTTACAATGTTAAATCAAAATGTTATAGCTGGACCTTTCTTTGAAAATGACACACTTCTCTCTGGTCATGTACACAGTACGTCTTCAATCACTTGAAACTCAAAAAATGAATCAACAACTGACGCATAGAACAAAGTTCAATAAACAGTTCTGATGTATGCCACAATATGATAGAAAATATATGTTGCTACTTCTATAACAGTAATTTTAAAAAACAAAAGATGCAAAGCCAGTAGCCTGTCAGTGTACCATCTTTCATTTGGTAGGGCTGGGCGGTATATAGAGTTTGTACAATATATAGATTTTTCTTTATAAGCGATTCAATATGAGGCAATACCGTTTATATCGATATACAGTAGTTTAACCACATCAACTCTGGGGACCCACCGGTGGGTCCAATATTGCATATGCCTAATTCTCAAAAAATCAAAATAACAGCTGAAGTGGTTAATACAAGCGTATCTGAAAATATAGCGAGGACACAGACTGAGCTGCTGCGGGGGAAAGTGCACAATCCAATTTGTTCTAAACCTGTGAAAAGCTTCATATTAAGGCCTTAAACAACTGGTAAGACATCGTTTATAGTTTCGTTTCACAGTAGTTTAAGTGGCTCGGCCCGTCATATGTTTAGACAGAAAGGCTGTGTGTGCTGTCTTCCTGAATGCAAACTTGCATTTCACAGGTAGATTCTCCATCTATAAATGTTAGAAAGCCATGGAAATATTTCCATTTGTCTGTCAGAAGTGCATGAGCCGCCTGGGATTCTCCGCTTAAACGAGTGCCATTTGTTAAAATCCAGTTTCATTTTCAGTTTCATTACTTAATTGTCATAATATAAAGTGGTTTTACATAATACAGCCATGTAACTCTTCTACAATATATAGGATAAACATATGAAAGATGTTTGTCTACCAGATAATACTTGAATGCCAAGATGAATCTAGTGGTTCAAAATACCGTAAAAGCTAATTTGAGCGCTTTACAAATAACTGATACCTGTGCATAAAACAGTTTCTTTCCGCATGGCAAGTCACACTGGTTGGCCTTGTTCATTGGTAAGGCATTGACCAATAGAATCACTTCATTCGCACCCCAGCCCCACCCCCGGCTCTGCTCTCTCACATCTGCATCTACAAGTGCACAAGTGAGTTTTGTTTCAGGATATTGTGAAAGGAGTAGCAAAAGATTTAAAGTTGAAGAGTTCAGATGGAAAAGCCTTTAAGTGCTGCCTGAAACTTTCAAACTTTCATCAAAATAGCATTTTTATCAGGCTCCCATATTTATGTTGAGTTATTTCACTATAACGGCATAGAAAAGGACCTACATTGCCATTAAAGTAAAATTACTGTAACTTAACATGGGAGCTTGTTAAAACTATTAATTTTATAAATAAAGTTCAGATGGCACTTAAGAGGCTTTTGCATCTGAACTAGGGATGTCCAGATCCGATCACGTGATCGGAAATCGGGCCCGATCGCGTGGTTTCAGACTCGATCGGAATCGGACGTTACCTCCCGATCAGGACTAGGATATATATATATATTCTCATTAATTTTTAACACATCTTTTGTTATGCGGGGGCACAGAGTTAGACCCTTTTGACTCCACACAGAAACAGCAACACGTTCGGCATGACATCACTTTGTTTTCAAGAGCTGGTATGAATAAATATAGATTCAAACTCAAAGAGACATTATAGCTTGCGCATGACCTGATATTTCATTCGGACCCAGGATAAAGCGAGATGAACATCACAGAGCGCTAAACTCTCATGCAGTGTGTGTTTCATTCATAGCCGGAGCGTGCTCTCGCGCTGATATCAGGATATTCCTAATATGGACAAAAGCGTCCAGCTATGCTGTGGTGCTCACAGGAAAACAGAAACTTATGCAAACATGAAGACATTAATATACGATCACGACAATAAATTGTTCTTCAAGTCATCTCCAGCAGGTGATAAATAAAGTATGAACAATGCAGTGCTGATTGACATAGTATTTATTACAGTATAGAAACTATTCTGCATTATTATGTGATAAACAGTGTTTTTAGTATATAAACAAATCATTATTATTTGTTATTGTCCAGCATTTATAGATTTCTAAGCAAATTAAAAGCTAGAAATTAGAGAAAAAATAAAGTTGCCTATACTACCAGTCAGAAGTTTTTGAACAGTAAGCTTGTTAAGGTTTTTTTTTTTTTTAAGAAGTCCCTTCTATTCACCAAGCCTGCATTTATTTGATCCAAAGTACAGCAAAACAGAAGATTTATATTTGAATATATTTTAAAATGTAATTTATTGAACACCCTGGATCTGTTCTTTCGCTCTTCTTTATTCTTTTTTTATGTATTATAGAAGTATCGGATCGGGACTCGGTATCGGCAGATACTAAAAATCAAATGACTCGGATTCGAGGACAAAAAAACCTGATCGGGGCATCCCTAATCTGAACTCTTCAGTTGTACTGCCAGATCTGAGAGGTTGTAAGTGCTGACTTGTGGTTGTACAGCGAAACTGAAGTAAAGTGCAAAAGTAAATATGTCGTACACATTTTTGTGTGTCATTTTACACATTTGTAATTATTAATCTGGTAATTTGAAATTCAAAACAGGGTTGTTTTTATTGTTGTGTGTGTGTGCAAATAAAAAGATTCAGCTTTTCACATCAAAGCTGGGAGTAATTTCAACGTACAAATATTAATTATGATGAGTTTTCAAATTCAAATCAACAAGCTCTTGAGTTTTGCTACTATTTTACCTTCTCCTACATTTTAGCGTTCGCACATTTCAGGTGTACGCACTCAGAAAATGTGCATGTCAGAACAGCACGCGAATAAAAAATTTAACTGGCAAGGCTTTAAAGCACATGTAAATAATGTACTTTTGCAACTGCAAAGTACAGTGTCCTGTGAGTGTAACTCTACTCCTGAGTTAACATTTAATGTAGATGTAAGTCATGTTGTACAGTACAATGAAATGGAGTCGCTAGAAATGTAACTGACAGAATGTGCACTGTAGCAAGATACTACGATATTTCTTCAAAAGCAGATTGTGGAATTATTTTAAATCGCCCATGATCAAAAATCATCATATCACACACCCCTACAGCAGATACATATGGATGAATTACCAGATCTCTGGTGTGTCCCCGTTTCACCATTCTGCACAGGCTGGCTCACAGAGCTCAAGCGTCCTGGGTTGAATGTGGCTGTAGGTCTGCTGGCTTCACCCTGGTTCTGCTGGGCCTCTGGGTTCAGGCTGAACGAACTGCTGATCTGCAGACCATTCTCAGCCCCCTCCAACTGGGCTGCTGCTGGACCGCCCTCACCTTTCAGCGATGTCACATTTGTGATCATGAGGTTTATATCCTCTTGAGCACACAGTGCCAGTGGTGTTGCTGTTGACGTTGCCATGGCAGCAGCCGAAGAGTCCGCTCCCAGAGTGGTAACGCTAGCGATTTTGATTTCAGAGTCAGGCTCGGTGCTGCTTAGGGCATCCTCGCACTCTGGGGGCGGCAGGGAGGAAGAGGCAGCGCCTTTGAGCTCCGAATCCTCCTCGTCGTCGATAACGATTGGCTCGCTCTGGCTCTTGGTGCCGGTGGCAGCTGCAGAGGAGGGAGGACTGGGCGTCTTGGGGGAAGCTGTTGCTGTGGTAGCGGACTCTGCACAGTCTTTGGCAGCAGTGAGGGTCTCTGCAGGTGTGGGGCTGGGGGGCTGGACTCTCCCCTGAGAGTGAGCAGGAGGCCCTTCCACCAGTACTACATCGTCATCATTGTCTTCTGAGGCCTTGGGCAGGTCTGACGCTGTCTGTGGCTTGTCTGCAGATGGAGTCTGCTCTGTTCTGGGTGTGGTTTCCATATGTCCTTCCCCCTCCTCCTCCCCTGTGACTGTACCTGCCTCCTCAACATCTGCTCTGGCTTCCAAATCTCCATCCATTGCTTAGGCAACCACCTGTTGACACAAACACAATGAGGTGAACAATTATCTGAGGAAGCAAAAAAGCCCCATGAATGATGAATTGAAAATAGAATTGGCTTGTTGAGCAATAATCCCTTTATTTCATAAAGATGCTGATCTGATTAACAAAATATGACCAATCCGGCTACAGACTGACAAATTCGGTCAGTCTCAAGTTAAACACGACAGATGTCAAGATTTATTAGAAGGGATTATTACAAGATCAAATTACATTACATACACAAAAAAAAAAATCAATGCTGAACTTCAAATTCTGAAATGCAAAAAAAGGTTAAAATAATTTGGAACTCTAGATTTGGAACATCAAATTATGAAATGCAAGAAAGTTTAATTATTTGGTACTCGAGTCACCAAGTATTCCTGACATCATCATCATAAAAAGAAAAAGATCATCATTAAGCAATAGGCCTGCTGCGATAGACGGTGCTGACGTTGATACCGTTGTTAAGCCGCAACACCAGTTATGTCACTTGCTCACCCAAACCCACCGTCATTTTTTTTATAGTATTAAAAATCATTTCGGTTTAGAAAAAGAACAGACATTATGATTAAAATCTGAACGTGGCTGCTCAATGCCGTGTGTCCAATGACAGTTGCATCATAAATCATATTTCATTTATCCAGTGAGGAGAGTGAGTCGAGCTGACTGACAAGAAGAGTGAGGTGAGACAGATAAGATGATGGCAGATGATTTAGTTTCTAAACTAAATGCAAAAGTAACTGTTTAGCAGTATTTATGATTTTGAAAAGCCTGTTGACTTGTTGTTTATCTAAGGTGATTTTGGAAGTTTTTTTTTTTTTAACAGTTTCTTATTGGTTCCACATTGTCTGCCATTTTTTTTTACTTAATTCAAAATTTGTGTAATTTATTCATTTTATTTTGACATCAAGGTCTATGCCGCGCCTCCACGGCTTTCTTATTTGTTTTGCTAATAAACATTCTACGTTTCTTATTTATTTGGTTATATATTATACCAAACAATAGAATGTATATTATAGAGCTGCAACTAATGATTATTTTTTTCTGTCGACTAATCTAACGATTATTTTTATTAAAATAAGTTATTAATGTAATGTTCTTTTTTTGATTAGCTAATTAATCCTTTGGATAACTTTACAATAAATATAAGTACAACTTCTAATATAATAGTTCAACCTTTATTAATTTTTTTCCCCAAAAAATACTTCAATGTGGTTGAAGTTTTTACAGTATACAAAAATAAAGAGGCAAAGAAAATTATTTTACTATGGTAAATATAAGTTAACGATAGCGTTTATAATTAAACCACAGTAGCCACAAATTTCCAGTTGTCTGAGACGTCATGAAATGTTCTTTAGCATCACAAACCATAGTCAGGGTTCTGCTATGGTTTATTTTCATAATAGGTAAACACAGGTTACAAGTTAACACAAACACATTTCCTTCATTAAACAGCTACACGATGTGCCGCTGAGAGTCCTGTCTTGAATCTAGAGAGCTGGAGCTAGTTCGGTGTAGATCGGTAGCTCGGTGGTTTGTGACTGTTGTCTTGCGGCACGCCGTCTTTTATCACATGTTCGAATCCCGCGCCAACACAGACTTACTTTATTTTTTATTTTTTTGTTTATCCTACTTACTTCAGCCGCTACGGGTGATCATACCAATAACTTTTAATCTTTACAAGAATATCAGAATCATGCAATGAGCAAGTCTGCGTTTATTAGACACTTAATAATATCACATCAGTTTCTGCTTTTAGAATCACCGAATCTGCCGCGGTCATTCCATCACATCTGCAGCGGAGACCTGAACCAGGAAGTTGGTCACAGATAACACGGTAACCAGTTAAACCGTAACACTGGAGAGCTCCAGAATGTTTTCTTATGAGGTGCTCGTGCACCGCAGTTGTGCTGCCGTCGTGCACCATATCGGTTTTGCAAATGGAACAAAGGACCATTTTATTTGGCCTCTGTTTAAAGTATTCCCATACTTTCGATAACCGTGGTCTCTGTTTTTGTGATAGAATGCAACTTTCTCCATTCCCAGGAGCAGAAGCCGCCATTACGCGAAATGTAAACACTCACGCGTCGACGCATTTCACGCGTCGTTGCAGCACTAGTATATTATTATTTGGTATTTAAACTTTATGCAAGTTATTTGTTATTTTATATTAGGCATAGCCTGCCCTATTGCAAGGTGTATTTTTATTTGTTTTGTTAATAAATTTCTATATTTTATATATAGGCTAAAGTGAGTTTGACGTTGTATTTTGTTGTTGCATTCAAACAAATTGATGCTGAATTGCTGCTATTTGAAAGTGAAAATAAAATGAGCAGGCTTCTTTTACAAGCTATTTAAAAGCAAAGGAAAGCGAGGAAAAGAGGGAATCACCCTGCTTTTATGCGCATTTTAAAGTATTGCATCAGAATCAAGTGATGGAAATGCAGAATTTTGAATAAAAATGCCTTAATTCACAAAAAAGTTTTTCCGTTTGCTTGAGGTAGATTTTAACTTTGTGCTATGGACGGTAAATTCTGACAACCAACGAACCAATCTCATTCTACAGTAGTGTTGTCAAGGTACCAAAATTTCAGTATTCGGTACTGATACCAGTGAAAATCCACAGTTCTCTGTACCAATTTCGGTACCAAAGCAAAACACAAAAATATGCTTAAAAAAAAAAAAAATAAAAAAAATAAAACTTTTTTATCAATGAAAATAAAACCAATGCCATTCTTTATACTTATTTACAATTGTGTTTAAAGTTTTTCTACAAGTAATATATAATTATGAAAAACAGTAAACAAGTTTCACCCAAATTTAATTTGTCTTTTAATTTATGAAATTTAAACATCTTATTTTTTGGTAAATAAAAGGGATTTGCTATTAAAATTAAAACATGGAAGAAATATTGTGTGATTTATTCCTTTAAAAAGTTTTATCTTTTCAACAGTAGTAGCAGTATTACATACATTTTACTAAATAATAGTAATATTTCTAGCACAATGCCTTTATGTAAAAATGAACTTATTTTGACAGGTTACCATGAATACCTTTAAATTGACACTGGTTTTAGTCAGATGAAACAGTAAAATGCTTGTGAAGTGACTCAGAACAGTTCTGGTGATGCTGATGGATTTATGTCCTCATTGAGACGGCAGATGCTGAAATTACTGCAAGCGTCACACGCTTCAGTCTATGTAGTAAACAAACCCACACGTCTCTGCCATTCATTCATTCACACAGAGACGCGCAGAACATGCAGGATTCATATTTCAACCAACTTTTGCGGCTTTACATTTACAGATACTGGTCCATATGGAGATTTGATTAATTTATGCCAACTTTGACAAATTCCATGACTGTCCATATTAAAATGTAAGTTTCATTTTCATGACTGGATTTTGAAATTCGATCCGCGTTTTCTGCTTCGCGGAAATCATAGCGCTGTATGTGTCAAGAACCGGGTTGACCGGGTACTCGGTACTTAAAGAAACCTGGTACCGTAACATTTTCAATTTTTTAGTACCAACTTGGTACCTAAGTACCGGGTCTTTTGACAACACTATTCTACAGCATCTGAAATGTGTTATATGGTCATTCGGAAATGTGAGAGCAAAGTAAAAGTATTCAAAGTATTTCTGTTTAATTGCCTTCCAATACTGTTAAACGACTGCGTTCCCAAACAGCAGCATCCACCTCCGAAAGTAATAATCGCATTCATTGGGTTTCGTCTGCTTGTTCTGAGGTGCAAGTCATTTATTATATAGGAAAATGATTATATTCAGTAGCTTCTCCTACTTTTCTTAGTGATGTATAGTGCCAGTTTATCAGGAAGTGGTTTTGTTCTCTTTGACTCGTTGGATGGAAATGCTGCTTGTTCGCAAATGTTTTGTGCGATATTCCAATTTTGCGCAGAACTTAAATTCGCAACTTTGGATGGAAACCCGGCTATATCAGTGTTGTCACGCATCGATTAACTGGTGGAAAAATTTCCTCACTGTCACAACCCTAAGCAACCAAAATTATTAATTCAAGCAAAGGCTAGTAAAAGAACAGTAACTCTTATATCATCGACATGTGACTCATTTAGGTTTTCGATAGAGTTCAACAAACATCATCAAACTATCTTTGTTGTCATAAAAATAAATGCATAAAACATTGATAACTCAGATATTTACTTGGACCCCTCCCCACCCCACCAACAGAGGGATGCATATGTAATATGTAATGCATATGCATATGTACAAATGCATATGTAATTTTAAATTAAAATCTTTTGGTCTTGCTAAAGAAAATAAAGGCAGAAATGTAGATTGCAACAGTTTAGTCTCTAAAACATAGTTGACAGTACACAAAAACCAGTGTGCTACAACTTTGGATTTGGAAATCTGTATCTGCGATGACAATAAATCCATTGTAAAGTCTTTTGGTTTGAACTTTAATACATTTGGACTGCAATGCAGAGCTTGGAGTGTATCTCTCTCCATTCCCAGGCTTTGACACTGAATGCCTCATTTCATCTAAGATCCTAATGTTGATGCAATGCCGGCACAGACTCCTTATGGAGGCAACCCCAAACAGCAAATACTAAAACACTGCTCAAAAAGATGCAACACAAACAAGTTAGCATTTTGAATCTGTTGGCTTTCCTTGGACGCTGATGTCATGATCAGGATGCTAGAGAGAGTAAAGCATATGCAGTGTTACTGATCCACCTCTCAGACGTGATATAATCGCATGCATACGCGCCATGCCAAGTCTGCATTCTGAGCAACAACGCAACTGTTTTCCAATGGTTCCCTCTAAAATGCATCACAGTTTCATGGCCCCATAAAGCTCCACTTCTCCAGCACCAACTGTGTCAATTATCAACATAATGAAGTCATTTTTGGGGATATTCCTACCAGTCACCCCTGGGCCGTGCCCTTGACTCCGGACCCTCCGTATCCACACACACACACACACACACACACACACACACGACCGGGAACGGTGCGCTGTCAAGGCAACCGGATGGCGACGTCAACACGTTATGCTTCACAGGCTTTCATTATATTCAGGAAACTCAAGGGCCAACGGGTCTGCAAAGTGCAAACTTGCTACTCAAGAGCCACCAGGCGGGAGGAGCCTCGCGATCTACCCCAAACTGCCCCTTTTGACGCAAACCACCCGGCCCATGTGTCGCTTGTGCTCCCACCCCTGGCCTCTCCGGCGCATGCAGCGGACTCGAGGGAGGACAGCCTCCGAGACTGCGCCATTGTTATTGTAGTGAAAAAAAAAACAAAAAAAAACAACAACATAAGTACGTTAGTTATCGGCGTATAATCCCGGCGAAAAAATTGGAGGGAAACTAAATTTGAATTTCATGTGTACGAATAAATCCATAATGGCACTCTAAAAGACGCATTTTTGAATAAAAACCCACATGTAATACTGATACCAATTTCAACTCTTGCTATCAGTCAGTCAATCCACTTCTAAGCACATAAATATAGGAAATACATCTGATTTTGGCTATACCTGTGACCCCCTTTCGGCTTTCAAAGAGATTTGGGTTTTCTTGTTGGTATTACACTTGAGTGAAGGTTTAATTGAAGTTACCCAAGATCGCTTACCCCTGGCAATCAAAAGGCAATACACGTGGTGGCCTCTGGGGGCGCTACACTGTTAACAAACATCAACTATAACGCCTATAGGTGACTAATCCCAAATATTTCACTAAATATTCCAAGCTTGTCAATATATCTAGGGGCTAAAAGCACATCTAGTGTTAAATTACAAAAACAAGCGATATTTACTAATTGGTGAATCATTTGCCCCCTTCAGTCAGCGGGTAGCACTGCCTCATGTCCGCCATTAGAGAGCGAGCGAAACAATGCGCGAAAGCATAGGCAACAGCACCCTGCCACGGCGGAGGGGGGAAATCTCAGGCGGGGTAAAATTGCACGATAAATTACCCTCGCGTTCAAACACAGGTGACCACGATGGTTTCCTCGGCTCGAGCTCCACCGGCGGACATAGTTGTGAAAACTTTGGCCAATTACACACAGTTCAGCATCAAAACGCCAGAGAAATTCTTACCGGAGTAGAGCTGGAGACGATAGAGCGCCACTTTTGTGCCTTGACATAAATCCTGGCGCGCATGCGTGGAAACGTACGGACGCGTGGGAGGAGAGTACTGCCAACGAGCCCTTCGCGCGACTCACACGGGATCGCGCACGCTCTCTGGTTATGGGAAGTCCGACTCGTTTAGAGGACTCGGTTCGTATCTTTCGAAGACCAGATTCAAAAACACGATCCAGTGATTCTTTTACGCCATGACGCAATAACGCCGCCACGTGGTCCTTGACAGCCCAGCGTGACATTACATGCGTTACGTTTTAGAATATTATGTTTAATTTAGAATATTATGTGTTTATTGTGATTTCATGTGTTCAAGTTATGTAAATTCTAACTACGATTCAGCTCTACATATTTTGTCGTTTAGATGCTAAATGATGTTAATTTACAAAACATGTAAACACATTTCAATTAAGTTTTATTAGTAATGTTTTTGCTATTAAAGGAACTTACTTTTTATCAGACAGATTCTCAGTTCTCTCGAAATGGTCTTCATCGTCGCTTCTCGGTACCTTATGAATCAGTTATGTTCAAAAAAGAGTGTTCTTGGTTCGGGTTCAATGAGTGAGTTGATGATTCGAGAACAGCTCTGGCTGAATCATGAATCACTTCCGTTTTGTGAACTGGTTAAGCTGATTCATTTAAAAGAACCGACACAAAGAACGATTCACTTACGAACCAGATCATACTTGCGCGTGCACTCACAAGATTTGGGCAACAATTAACCTATCAAACATTAAGAATAGTTGTTTGAGATTGACGGGAACACGATGGCTCACATTTACATATTTTAGTTACGTTTTATATTATAAATAATCTAAATCATGCAAGATTTGTAAATCAGAAATGAAAGTTGCTTTGGTAAAATAATGCAATACCTTTCATCCTAATGGAATATTAAGTGACGCTTTGACAAATAACGGATATGTAGCTATGTATGTGGTTTTTTTTGGGGAAAAGGCGCAATATCACGTGTTCTGACGATTTGTGATTTGTCAGATTTTGCTACCTCCCATTAAAACAGATGGTAGCATACTTCGATAGCAAAAAGTGCTACCTATCAGATTTTGCTCCCAGTATGATATTAATAAGGTGTGAGGCTTTATTAATATGTACACCTAACCTCAACCCTAAACCTACCCTTACAGTAGGTTAAATAGAGTGAAGCATAATCTGAAAAATAGCATTATTTGTTAGAACACATGCATATAGGCCTACAGTGAAAAGGACAATTGCTAAATGCCACTGAATTTTTCTATCTTAAATGGGATTTGTTTCTATAGATTAACTTTCTAAGCAGAGTAATATAAAGCCAATAACTAAAACGTTTCCCCAACAGTCTGTATTGAAAGTGAGAGGTAAACATACAGCACTGTTCACTCGGGTGAAAACATTGAAATTGAAATTGAAAGGCATTGCTCAAGCACCAAAGAGGCACATTTAAGGGATCCTATCTGTAAGATATCTTTTCAAGAAATATAATATTGTATATAAAATAAACTTCTGACTTCAGTTACTTTAATAAAACAAGTGTCATTAAAGACCCCTTTCTGATCCAAAGGTCCCTGAAAAAAAAAAAAACACCCCATTGCCAAACCTAAGTGGGCACTGATGGGATCGAAGAAGCGGCAATAGAGTGACCCAGTGTGTAGTGATCGGAAGATAGGGAATTAAACATTAATTATACTTTAAAACTTCATGACAGAACATCAACATATTTGATTTTGTCCACTAGTTATCATTAATTTGTCCATTAAGTATCACTAGTTAAGTGAATTCACTCAGCTCCTTTTTGTTCATCCATTCTCTTGATTTTGTCACAGTGGTCACCACCATTGTCCTGTTATGGCTTGTTTTAAGACCCACTTCAAAGTCTCTACTTACAGACCAAGGAAAACATACCCCTGTGGCTGCAGCAAAAATAATGTTAAGGTGTTCATATTATTATGCATGTGCCAGACATGAGCACCAATGCATTTATCCAAATTATATGATTAATCAAAATAACCCTGCTTGCCTTAGTGTTATCAGAAATGTTTGTTATATTATTTGCCTATATAACCTTTGCACATGGACATTTTTAATCCTTAAAGCTGCTGGCTGGTCATCAAATGTTTACTAGTCTGAAGGCATCTAGTGAGCTGGAAAATGTTTACAATGTTTATGCCTCTTAATACAATTAAATTAGAGGGAAGTCTCTAATCCTGTAACAGTTAAGAAAACAACTTTTTATTTATTGTTGCTTTATTAAATAGGAGAGAAGACAAAATATTGATTGTTATGGAAATATATGTACAGTTTATTTACTGTAGTCAAAAGACCAAGTGAATCAATGAGCAGTCTTTCTCTCACCTACTACAATGACGAGACAGAGAGGTAGACCACGAGCAACAGAATAAAAGAACATCAGTGCGCTTCAGAGCTCTTTCAAGATAAGCCCAGCTGTACATTCCAGCTCTGACTCTGAGTTTATATGCTTGTAAAACTGCGCATATGTGAACTGTATGATCAGTACCAGAAGATGACCATGTGCTGCATGTTGAACAGTTACATAACTACACTCTACTGCAAAATCTTATAAGAAATTAAACTGAGCTGATGTATACAGCCTGCCTGACAATACATTGGTACATGCATTATACCGGTCAGTATTAAAAGAACCTGTTCTACTGATACACTCCTACTTGGATGACTTCAATCCTCCTCCTTTCAATGCAAAAACAAATTAGCCTTTAAAATAGCTCACAACCCAAATGTATACATTCAAACATTTCTTCAACTATAATGGCCTCCTTTTGTTCAATTTAGGATTCATGCCATTAGTTCATGCCATTAAGAAAAAAATTCACAATCTCAGGAAACAAAATATGGAAAATTGTGTTTTTAAAGCACCCACTCTGGTGTTCAAAGTCACACTTGGGTCCAGTCTTGTCAAATTCCCACAAAAGCACAAAGCAACGGAGACAAGAACTGCTCATTCATTGCATCATTCACTCTGCACAAGCAATGAACAACAGAGAAGCGTGTGGTTGGGATAAACAGAACAGAACATAAAACAGTAAGTGAATCTGGGGTGATAAATTATTCTATTTAAAAGAAACAAAATAAAAGGAATACTTTACAAACAAGATTTACAAATGACTTTCAGATACAAACCCAAGTTGACACATTTGCTGACCTCCATGCGTGATGCGGTTGTAATCCAAAATCAGACCTCTGGAAACTCGTTTAACACTTGCAACACTTAACCAAAGACGTATTTAAAGTCACACTGAGATTTGTGACTGTTGTTATTGACCAGTTAGTATCACAGTCTTTGCCTACAGTAAAACATAACCATTTTTAAACCGCTTCCTGCTCAGCATGCATCAAGTGTAGAAAAGATCTCAGTTCTTGAAGGGGCAGAGCTCCTGCCGTGACCTTTGACCTTATCACTGTAGTTGGACTCTGTATGCACAAATTAGGAGTTTAACCTGTGGAAAAAGTAGAATACATATTTCCGGATTAATACGTTTTAATTATTTTGATTATCAAAATAAACTGATTATCAAACAAGGACTTGATTCTTTCTGCCAGTTGTCGATTGGATGGAGGCAGATCTGAATGCAATTAACTGGACTAAATGATTACAGAAGTCCAGCATATGTCACAAGAATTTAGAAGTCTGTTGTTTCACTAAAAGATCAATTTATGACATTTTGATAGGTCAAAAGAGGAACATACATGGATGAAATGTTAACAAAACGATCAATAACATGCATTTAAAATACAGAATTTTAACTTTAACATTCCCTGATATTTCCAAAGAACCATAGAAACCTTGTTAGTTACAACTAGCTATTATTTTACAAAGCCTTCTCAATTATTCACACTTGCTTTGGTGCACATTTAGGCATTTATACCATTTCATATAAATGTGTGTAAGTCCTAGGTACCTTAGCTGTGGGCGACTCTGCCAGACGCATGAACAGTTTGTTGGTTCCTTGAACAGGACTGAAGGAGTATATGAAATGGCTGTCCTGCAGGGGGAGCAGCACACAAGAGTGTGAGAGACTGCAAACATTCAACAGAACAAAGAGAAATAAATTTGAATAAAGATCGATTGTGACATCAGTGTCTTACCAAGAAGATGGGCAGCTGAAACTTATCATTCAGGACAACAGCATGAACACTACAGGGCCCGCAGAGTCTAGCTGTGATCTCAGTAAGGAAGTTTGCATGGAAGATAAAAAGCAGGATGCCAGATCCTAAGACAGAAAGCACAATAATAACTAATTCGGTAAATAAAATTGCAGTTAATGAGAACAGACAAATTTAAAGTGAGTTTTTCACCTTCTCCTGGTGCGTGTTGAGGGGGTTTGTAGTTAAATTCCATTGAAAAGTCTGGCCCTTCACACAATCTGTGGCAAGCCAAAGGGAATACAGGTTCCAGTAGGGCCAGCCGTGTTTCAAAATATGCTCTGATTGTCTCCTCAGCCACAGTTGATAACCTGCAAGATGCATTTTCACACATGCGTCTTATTTTAATAGCAATATTTTCATTGTGCCCGTGTTCTACATCTTTAAATATATACATGTGGTGGTGTTCTAATAATGTAGCAGTGAAACACTCACGTTTGCATATGGTCTTTGATGAGATCATATATCATCAAATTGTTGCTAAGTTTGGCATAGTACAAGGCAGTGTTCTTATGTTTGGACAAGATGTTGCAGTCAGCACCATATTCCAGCAGGAGGCGAACCACATCTGCATTGCCCCTCTTGCAAGCCTTAAAATGAATAATACAACAATCAGCACTCAGTACAGATCAAGATATACAACATAAAATTATAACTTCAAAGTGCAAACTATCTGATAGCTAAAGCTCAATTTCTAAACTAAAAAAACAATATACAGTACAGTACCAAAAGTTTGGGGTCAGTATAATTTTTTTTTTGGAAAGAATTATATATTTTTATTCAGTAAGGATAAATATAAATTGAGAAAACGTTAGAAGTCTATTTATCAAAGAAATCTGAAAAAAAGCATCACGGTTTTCACAAAACTATTAAGCAGCACAGCTGATTCCAACAATGATAATAATAAGAAATGTTTCTTAAGCAGCAAATCATCATACTAGAATGATTTCTAAAGGATCATTTCAAACTGAAGAGTGGAGTAATGACTGCTGAAAATTCAGCTCTGCATCACAGGAATAAATTACAAAGAAAAGTTATTTTAAATCCGAATAATATTTAATATTATGTCTGTTTTTACTGTATTTTTGATCAGATACATGCAGATCAATGAGCTTAAGAGTTTTTGTTTTTCTTTTCCTTTCAAAAACATAAAAAAAAAAAAAAAATCTACATACCTAGAAATCCTAGGGTCATTGACAAGGTGGTTTCTGTTAAGTTCTAATACCCAGATCAATATAACAGCCTTCTCACCTTCATGAGAGCGGTTTCTCCACCTAGAGTTTGGGCATTTACAGATGCTCCTGCCTCTAGGAGAATGGCCACTGTTGTCAAGAAGTTCTGCATCAAAACAGAACCGAGTTATTAAAATAGACTTGTGTGGGCTTGTGTACTTATCAATAAATTAACACAGAACATTAGTGCTTAACTATACTAAGACAAATACAAAAATACTATATTACAAATGCTAATATTCTCTAATATTAGTGGTTGAAGTGAAGAGTCTTCAGTGAGGGTTCCTGTGTTGTTCTGCACCTTTTCAGCAGCATGCATCAGGGCAGTGGTGCCGTTCTTCTGTCTAGCGTTAACCTTCACTCCTTTCTTAATGAGCAGCCTGAGGACATCATCCTGACCGCCTGCAGCAGCCAGCAGTGTTAAGGACATGCCGCTAGAGTCCTGCAGGAGGCAGCACATACACAAAACATCCAAAGATATATTCACATGATATCCTCTCAAATAGTACTTAGATCAAGGTATGGCTGCCTTGCTAAAGGTCCAGTTAGCCTCTGCTAGTAGATGCTCCAATTACACCATCTGGATCCAAAAAGTATGTTTCTTCATTGATTCAAGTCAAATATTTAATTACATGTATTGGATGTTTTAACAGATGTTAACAGATACATGTATGCAGGTATTATAGACAATTATGTTCGACTGAAAACATTGACTGCATAATGATTAACCCATGATGAACTACAACATGACCTAATTCTCTGAGGAGTCTTTAATATAGATTCAAGACAGAGAGGAAGAGAGAAAAGGAAATATGTTACATACCTCCTGGTCCAGATTGTAGTCCTCTTTGGAACTAAGTGCACGTTTTACCGCCAAGTAATTCCCATTCTTCACTGCTTCTCGCAGCTCAGCTGAAAGTTACATGGTAAACACAGCAAGGTTGAAGAGGAGAGAAAAATGATGAGGAAAATGTTTCAACTGAAAAGTTACAATAAATGAAAGGTGGACCTAAAATATGCCCTTCAGGAGGGATTTGTGCTGTTGTTTTTCTGTGTGGGTATCACTCACCAGGAGTTAAGGCCAGCGGAGAGAGATTCTCATCCTCTCCATTTAAGTGTTTCTGAAAGTCCTCCAGTGTCATCCAGTCCAGCTTGAGCTCCACCCCAAGATTAAGAGATGGTGGTCCCCTGTCTGTCAAACAGAAACATGTTGTTAGCATCCAGAGACTCAAAAACAGCTTGGGATCCCCACTATATCAGCTACCACATAATATAGCCTATAATACATATATAATAGAAAAATACAAATTGATCACACAAGATGTGTTCTTCTGTTAAAAAAAGGGCTTAATTAAGTGCTGATGTGGGGCAAAAAAACTCACCAAATTGAAAAAAAGCAAAAAAAAACTAAAAGCAAAAATAACACATTATTAATAACAATAATAATCAATGCCATCATCAGCACGGATGGGCTTAATTTTTCCATGTTTAAATATTAAACCATCAAGCTTTAATTTTGGTATAAAAACACAGGGAACCCTTAAAGGGATACTTCACCCCAAAATGAAAATTTTGTCTTTAATCACTTACTCCCATGTCGTTCCAAACCAGTTTTGGAACAGTTTGGAACAACAAGGGGGTAAGTGATTAATTGACAAAATTTTCATTTTGGGGTGGAGTATCCCTACTAAGCTTAGCTTGTGTTGACAGTGACACTGCCATTTGGTAAACACTTCTCATTAAAAGTATGTAAAGATGGCTGGAGCTTGTTGTGTTTTTAAAAGCACATTATAAGAAACTTTAACTCAGAGCAGATGCAGAGATGGATTTGTGTAGAGAAGCATTTACTGCGAACAGACACTGAAAACACCAGATCACAAGCTGCTTGTGTGTAAAAGAACACAATGCTACCCTTCACTCTAAAACACACTATGCATATATTTAATTAAATCACAGCCTTTGCAATTTGACAATTTCACTAAGCCATATTGCGATTTTGGTTTTATTTCAATTAACCATGCATGGTTTGTGCAAATGAACAATATGCAGGTGTCTCAAGACATGTTTTCAAAAGTTGAACCTCTTTTAACTTTACATTGCCGAATACAAACCAGGAGTTTTGTCTGAACGCTCCATGGTCTCCTGAGAGTCCTGATTGTCATCGCAGGCGGTGAAGACCCGTGATTCACTGTCATCCCTCCTCCTCCTCCTCTTGTCCTTCCATCTGGAGTCTTCTGTTGAGTCAGGAGACGCTACTGACTCAGCCATGGACTTCCTTTCCAGCCGCTCTTGCCGGGCCTCCTCTGCAAGCCTCTGTGCCTCCTCCAAGCGTGCTTTTCTCTCCCGTTGGGCTTCCTCTATTCTCTCTTTCTTCTTTCTCTCCTCTTCTTCGATCCTTTCTTTCCTTTTTCTCTCATCTTCTTCCATCTTTTCTTTCCTCTTCCTTTGCTCTTCCTCTCTCTGCTCTCGTTGTAATTCCTCCTTAGACTTGGGGGCCGGCTCGTCTGATTTATCACTTTTCTCCATCTCAGATGCTCCCTTCTCCTGCTTCTCATCGATCTCCATAGAGACGGGACTCTGACCAGGGCGAGGCACTGCTAGAAGAAGAATGTAGTGCTTAATCAAACAAAAAAAACCAAAACCATAGAGACCACTAAGAATGAAAAATTTAAGTCAGCTAGAAACGTATTTTACCATCTTTTGCCTTGTCTGAATCAGGTTTCCGTGCAGGAGACTGCTTTGACAATTTTGTTTTTTTGTCATTTTTCCCTGTACCCTGTGAAAAACATGTGGAGAAAAAAAGTCAAATCACAAACAGGCCACTAACATTTGTTTGAAGACAAAAATTCATTAATGTCTTAAATTGTTCAAAAGTGACAGTAAAGACATTAAAGAATCATAAAAAAACATAACCTATAACTATTTTTTTACAAAAAAGTATTAAGGTGCACATTTGTGTTCAACATTGATAAGAAATGTTATATAAATAAGAATGCTTTCTGAAGGATCATGTAACACTGAAGACCGGATGACTGCCGAAATTTCAGCTTTGCCACCATAGGAATAAATAAAATTTTAAAATAAGTAGAAAACCAGTGAGAAAACAGTTATTGTGAAATAAATCATAATAATGCGTCACAATATAATTATTTTTTTTTTTTTTGTATTTTGATCAAATAACCCTTGGTGAGAATAAGGGACTTCTTTCTTTGAATTAACAGCATCATAAAAATGATCTGGTTCTAGTTGTTTTAACAGGTGTACAACAAAAAAGGAAAGGAAGGAAATGGGTTACATCAGAGTTTTAGACCTGTACCTTTGGAATTGTATTCTTATTCTGGTCCGCTTGTCTCCTTGGTACACGATCTTTTGCCTCACAGTTCAACAGGAACTTCTCAAACAAGTTAGAGGCACCTCCCTTCTCTCCAACTTCTTCTTTTGGCTCCTCCTCTTTGGGCTTGATGGGTGCTGTTGATGCTGTGGAGGAGGAGGAGGAGGAAGATGCGGATGAAAGCTTCTGAGAAGGTGGGCCTGCTTCCTGCCCTTTGCTTTTAACCTTTGACTTGGGTGCGGACGTAGGTGCCCCCGTGTCACTGGAGTCGGGCTCCTCCTCGCTGCGAGATGACTTGCTAGTGCTCTTGCCACTAGTAAGGGCTTTGTGCTTGTTTGCACCACTTTCTTTGGGTGTGGCTGTTGAAACCTCTACTTTTTTAGACTTCTTCTCTTGAATCAGGTCTTTGAAACCTTGCAGCTTCAGGTCAGACTTGGCCTTTTTCTGCTTGGCCTGCTTGAGATCACCTCCGCTCTCACTTTTCGCAGATTTGTCGGTGGTTTTTGTTGTTGTGGTTTTGAAGGAATCATTTGTTTCTGTGTTCGTCGTATCATCCGTGTGGGACTCAGAGGGTAGGTCGCTCTTCTCATCCTCTTCATCTGAGGTATCAATCTCTTTTTTTGATTTTACTTTCTTTTTCTTGTGGTCCTCTCCACTCTCTTTCTTCTGCTTTCCTCCATCTTTATGCCTGTCAGGCTTCTTTTGTTTTTTAGGAGTAACTGGGGCATCATCATCATCAGATTCAATGAACCTCTTCTTTGTCTCTTTTTTAGGAGGTGCAGGGGAAGGATCCCTGCTGTCTACCTCCTCCTCATCAGACTCAGGTGCAGGCAGAGGTTTGTCTTCCCGCCATTTCTCCTTTTTCTTCTTCTTTTCCTTCACAGAAATGTCATCATCTGATTCTTCCACTTTCTTCTTTTTCTTCTTCTTCTTCTTTATAGGTGACTCTTTGTGTTTTTCTTTATCACTGTCACTCTCAGAATCAGCATCAAACAAATCACTCTTCATTGGCAGCTTCTAGGGACAATGGAGCACAATCAATATTCTCAAAGATTTCATCAAGTAAAACAGATGTAGCATTGTCTGTACAAGCTCTTAGAAAAACTACAATCATGTGAACATGTCTTTAGAGTCTCACCATGCCAGTTTCCTTTTTTGGCTTCATCTCAGCCAGGGCCTTCTTGTAGGCAAGCAGCACCTCCCTGCAGTCGTCTAAGTGTGCCTCAGGCTCCCAGGTGTCATCGTCCGATGAGTAGTTCTTCCATCGCACCCGGTACAGCACCTCTCCCTGTAGAAATGTCAGAGGTCAAAGATCATGGCCTCCCATGGGGTGTGGTAAGTTATGGAGTGGTAAGGGAAAAAAGGCTTCTGATCCAGTCAATTTTACTTCACTCTCACTGAGTTAGAGCACAGGCAACAAAATGAACAAGTGCAGATTTTTTTTATGGCTTTGTAAGCTATAATTTGACAGCTACATATTTATGAACAAATAAATAGCTTACACAGCAGTTTGTATTTGCACTCTGCACTGAAATACATATGCACTCCCTGTTGCACTTTTAATAACTTCTGTAGTTGTTTTGTCATGTTAATATGAGCAGCTTGATCGTTTGTCAAGGAGCTCTGATGACCAGTTTCACTTTGGATTGTGTTTGTGTCAGAGACCTACTGTCTATGGAAGAAAATATAAAAAACATTAAATACAAAAAAAATGTCCTCAAATAAATACAAAAATAAATATAAAAAGCTAAACACAAATAATAATAATAATAATAATGACAAACATAAAATTACTAAAACTAAAATGAAAACTGAAGATATACAAATAAAAGCTAATTCAAGAAAGATATTAATAAATATAATAATATTATATGCATAATGTGAAAATAACACTGACCACTAGTACTTCAAAAAACACACAAGCAGAGAAGACACAACATGTCAAACTGTAATTTATCTTGAAATGCTCTTATAAGTGAAGGATAAAAGTGGACTTTTTGTTTTATGATATAAAAATACTACTAAGGCTCTAGTGTCAGATGTGTCGTGCACTACATGAGGGAACAATGAGAGGCATTAAGGCAGTAATTAATTCTTAGCAGACGCATCCCGAGCTCCACGGGTTAGATTCAAAGGGAAGTTCATTATCTGCTGCGTTGCTAAGTAACAAACCCTGCTGATTCCCGTGCTCCTCTTATTTCACGTGACTCTATCTGCAGGATTAATAATAGCTAAAGATCGAAGCCAAATAATATGTTTTAATCCCAATCGACAGAGTGGATGGGATCGCTTTCCTTTTTTACACCTGCTGGTTTCACGACACTAGCAAGCAACTCAACGACATACTTTTGTGACTGTTGTAGGTTAACTTAAATCTGTCTTTGTCTCAAAGTTTGAGATACTGCTAATACGTTTGCACCTATTTCGAGAGCCTTGGCTTAGATTAGACTGCTAGTTTACTGTACAACTGCCTCAGTGCAGAGGCTAGCAGAATTGAGAAGTGGTTAATCACTGTATTTATGTAAACAAGCGAGTTAAAGACATGATTGTTCAGTAGTCTAGTAAGCACAGGCTGTCAGTTGATCTGAGAGTGGCTGTTACTGGCACTCAGCCATCATGGTCTTGGATAAAACTGTGTCAGACGCTTAAAGACTGACACACAGAGATACAGAAATATTTCTCAGTCTAAAAGCCATTTCACATAGCTTTCTTGCAGGGTCACAAATGAACAAGCTCTAGATACAAAAATATCACTGGAGATGACTAAAATGTATCAATCAAAAAGTGAGGGCATCTTGCACACTGATCACAGATAGTTTTAACTGTAGTTAATTTTACACACAACAAGTCATAATTTCAGATGTAATGTTAAAACGAGGTCCTGACTTTCTGTGGTCATTAAAAAAATTCCATGGCACTTCTTGTAAAGAGTAGGGGTGTAACCCCGGTTTCCTGGCCAAAAACTGCTCCCCTGGCCTTTGTCAGTCATGGCCTCCTTATAATCCCCATCGTCTTGATTGGCTCTCTTTCTCTCTCCTCTCCACCTGTAGCTGATGTGTGGTGAGCGGCGCGCACACTGATGCCGTTGTCCTGTGGCTGCCCTCGCATTATCCCAGTGGATGCTGCACACTGGTGGTGGTTGATGAAGTTTTGCACTTTTATACTTAAAATATGATACTAGGTTCCTCAATTACTTTAAAACACAATTTTGCCCACATCTAGCAAATCCTCTTACACATTACAGACACTGCAGTAGAACTGACTCCAGTTCAAAGGGCACGGAGTGGTACAAAATTGGATTTTACAAGCCTTTTGCATTATCTGTCCTCCAAACACTGACCTCCTCTATAGACTTTACTAAGGCTATATCGGAGTTGTCTGTAATTTTCTTTCGATCACTATCTTTTGTCAGTTAATTTTGTCTGCTCACTCCACTCCATTATCTGGCTTCCTCTTTAAGTTCTTTAATAACAAACCTCCCACTGTCACATAACACCTGTTCTTTGAGTATTAAAGAGCACAGTTCCACAAACACACAAAGACGTCCTTGTGATTAGGCGCTGCTTGAATGTAGCTTCACCAAAATAAACTGAAGCAGTCTGGCATGAAGTGATCAGTCATTCTTGCATTTAACACAGCTTGAACGACACGTAAAACAGTCTCTCAGAAATCATTCAGTCAGCATTTCACATCTGCTCAGGCAACCCAGGATCTCCAGACCTGAAGTTGAAGAAAGTGGTTTGTAATGTAATATTCCCCCCTCTCTATCTTTATAAGAGCTCAAGGGGCCTTTGCATGAAGCACCTAGACAGGAACAGGGAAAAAGACTCGGATCCCAACCCCATCTCCAAAACACATATCTACAGACCAAATCCATGTCTAAAACGGCTCCCCACAGTACAGCAACACTATTCCAGGGGCTGTTACTCCCAGCTAAAACGAATTAAGTTCAAATAAAAATAAATGATTTATAAAGCAAAATGCTGAGTCATTGTTACGCATTCCCATCAGCAGGACCATGCACAAAGGGCTAACAATAAACACGCGATTCATCTGTCACGCATTTTGTGTTTGTATTGTAAGAGATGTATTTACATTTGTGTTCATACAGCGAAACTGCATATTGTGTGAATAGAAGAATGAGCATAAGATTTTGCCTAATCATTCATAAGTCTCTCTTTTCAATTCCATTTCTATTCAAAGAGATTCCAGATGTAGTAGCGCGTGTTATGGATGTTGTAAACAACTGTGTATTTTAACCATTGAATGACTGTCACCGATGTCAGCAGTGTTTTCCTCCGCATCAAAAAACACTGTTCGTGTTAGGCACTCATTTTGGTCGCGGGTAGATTTAGTCCAGGGTATAAAGTGGTAATTCATCTAGATTTTAAGCAGGTTTTATGTAAACAAGAAGAGCCTTTGAAACCGAATCTCGCGGCTTAAACCTGGCGGTGAGTTAAGCTGACCACCAGAAAGTTAAAACGACTGAAAACAGCCTCTCTGCGCTACGGGAACTTGGTGTTTTAAGGCGAACGGACCGTAAAATCACCCCTTTGGCTATTTCTTTAGACTTATCCTATTAATTATACGCGTGTCTGCAGTATTTACTAAGGACAGTAATAGCGACATGCTACGTTGCTAGCAAGATGGCATCCGCAGCTGCGCCACAAACACTCTCTCTCACCTCCTCCACTCGCATGTCAATAATCCTCTCCACTTCATAGACATCTTCTTCATCCTGTTCGCTTTCTCCAGGCTCCGCTCTCTCGGCCCCGGAAGCCATTTATGCTTTAACTGAGTAAAATATTAACGCTATACGTTGTATATATGTGTGCACATACACACGAATACAGTAGCAGCGCGCGTGCGGGAGAAGGGTATTCCTGCACAAGCAGAGGCTGCAGTTTCAGGACCCCAGTTCTTGGACCGCAGCTTTAGGACCCTAGTTTTTTTGTGACAGCGCCACCTACCGTACTGGATCAACACTAATTAAAGATGGACGACGTGTACAGCAATCAGACGGTGAGTACCAATATTTAATTAAGTTTTATTTTATAACGTATTAACGGTGCGAAGATTACATAGTGAGAACTGCTAACTATGAATTAATGATTAATTCCCACCAAATTAAGAATTTTTGAGCTATTTTTATTAATTACTACGACGTTAATTCGTGGCCATGATTTCATAAATCCTTGTTGAGTTTTAATGACGAAGTATTATAAGTGAACCTAGCCTGCACATTAATTAAACTTATCAGATGACAAGAGTATGGTTGATGTAAGGTTTGTAAGATTTACCTGCAGCTTAATGTATTAGTGTGAATACTGGCTTAATTGTCGTTGTTTTACCATATTTATGTATAAAATATCTTTCATAATTAAACTGCACTGACTGCCTAGTTGCAGTATGTGTTAGCCTGTTGTTTTGGCATTGTTTTGCAATGATGAATGAGGCGTTTGGCAATTTTAATAGCTTGTTACAATTTGGCCTAATCTGCAGGTCTACTACTCCACATACAGTCCATTGATATCATGTGTTAGTTTCTGTCATGTTCTGCATGGCCAATATGAAGTGATTTTATGGATTTGGTTAGGCTCATTGTAGGACAGATGATTAAAAAAGGCACTAGGGATATTTTCATGATCTAAAAATATTTTAACAAGTAGACTCTCTCTTTTTCAAGATACATATAACAATCCAAAAAGGGAGATCCCTGCCCGAATTGAAGAGACGCACCACATGCTGCAAGGACTTTCACTTTTCATATATATATATATATATATATATATATATTCCAGTTGAATATGTTAAACAAATGTTTCTTATTTATCTCTCTCTGTCTCTCGCTCTCTCTTTCTCTAGAGTTCAAGCCTCCAGCCATTCTATCCATGCAGCAACTGATGGAAGAGGGGTTCACTTTGGTGCTGTTGTGATGTTGTCGCAAATATATATATATATATATATATATATATATATATATATATATATATAAACATTCTTGAATCATTCTTGTGTCTTGTCTTGTCTCTCAAAAACTTTTAAAATATTGGCTGTAATTTAGTGACTCCATACGCTGATTCCAACTTTAACTTACCTGATAATGAGCTAATTCACCTTAAGGAGGTTAATCAATATACTGTATAATTCAAGAGACTAAGACTTTTAAGGTTCTTCATTTTTTACAATTGTTTTAAAATTGATATACATACATTTTACAAAATTGATATTTCATTTATATTTTGTGCAAATTCATGTTTAAATTTAAAATTGTGACTCAAAGCACACTTAGTAATTAACCTCTGCTGCATTTTGAATCCAAAATCACATTTAAAAACAAATACTTTAATATATTGATGCTATATACAAAGTAACGTGACTGCAAACTAAACCAACAGGGTACTTGAACTGCGGTCCTGAATCTGCAGCCTCTGGTTGTGCAGGAACATACTATTGGCGTGCGGCGAGAGTGCTCAGTGTTGCCAGATCGCGCTAGAAAAACGTGCAATATGGCTTGTAAAAACAACCTCAAGGTCGCATATTTCTAAGCAGACATGGCAACACTTGGAGTACTACAGCAGGAGGAGGCTGTGGCTGTGTTCGAAATGGCATACTTGCTTACTGCACAGTACACAGTGTATAATGACTACAGTTTTTTAAAGGATAGTGTGTAAAACAGTATGTAATAAGCTACAAACGTTTCAGAGTAGTGTGCTAAAGTGTTGTCAAATGACTAAACATTAATTCAGCACAGCTGCTGAGGTTGTTACCTCACAAATAAATGTACAGTCGTGGCCAAAAGTTTTGAGAATTACATAAATATTGGAAATTGGAAAAGTTGCTGCTTAAGTTTTTATAAAAGCAATTTGCATATACTCCAGAATGTTATGAAGAGTGATCAGATGAATTGCATAGTCCTTCTTTGCCATGAAAATTAACTTAATCCCAAAAAAACCTTTCCACTCCATTTCATTGCTGTCATTAAAGGACCTGCTGAGATCATTTCAGTAATCGTCTTGTTAACTCAGGTGAGAATGTTGACGAGCACAAGGCTGGAGATCATTATGTCAGGCTGATTGGGTTAGAATGACCCAATTGACATGAATTGACATGTTAAAAGGAGGGTGATGCTTGAAATCATTGTTCTTCCGTTGTTCTTCCATTGTTAACCATGGTGACCTGCAAAGAAACGCGTGCAGCCATCATTGCGTTGCATAAAAATGGCTTCACAGGCAAGGATATTGTGGCTACTAAGATTGCACCTAAATCAACAATTTATAGGATCATCAAGAACTTCAAGACAAGAGGTTCAATTCTTGTAAAGAAGGCTTCAGGGCGTCCAAGAAAGTCCAGCAAGCGCCAGGATCGTCTCCTAAAGAGGATTCAGCTGCGGGATCGGAGTGCCACCAGTGCAGAGCTTGCTCAGGAATGGCAGCAGGCAGGTGTGAGCGCATCTGCACGCACAGTGAGGCGAAGACTTTTGGAAGATGGCCTGGTGTCAAGAAGGGCAGCAAAGAAGCCACTTCTCTCCAAAAAAAAACCATCAGGGACAGATTGATCTTCTGCAGAAAGTATAGTGAATGGACTGCTGAGGACTGGGGCAAAGTCATATTCTCCGATGAAGCCCCTTTCCGATTGTTTGGGGCATCTGGAAAAAGGCTTGTCCGGAGTAGAAAAGGTGAGCGCTACCATCAGTCCTGTGTCATGCCAACAGTAAAGCATCCTGACACCATTCATGTGTGGGGTTGCTTCTCATCCAAGGGAGTGGGCTCACTCACAATTCTGCCCAAAAACACAGCCATGAATAAAGAATGGTACCAAAACACCCTCCAACAGCAACTTCTTCCAACAATCCAACAACAGTTTGGTGAACAATGCATTTTCCAGCACGATGGAGCACCGTTCCATAAGGCAAAAGTGATAACTAAGTGGCTCGGGGACCAGATTGTTGAAATTTTGGGTCCATGGCCTGGAAACTCCCCAGATCTTAATCCCATTGAGAATTTGTGGTCAATCATCAAGAGGCGGGTGGACAAACAAAAACCCACTAATTCTGACAAACTCCAAGAAGTGATTATGAAAGAATGGGTTGCTATCAGTCAGGATTTGGCCCAGAAGTTGATTGAGAGCATGACCAGTCGAATTGCAGAGGTCCTGAAAAAGAAGGGCCAATACTGCAAATACTGACTCTTTGCATAAATGTCATGTAATTGTCAATAAAAGCCTTTGAAACGTATGAAGTGCTTGTAATTATATTTCAGTACAATACAGGAACAACTGAAACAAAGATCTAAAAGCAGTTTAGCAGCAAACTTTTTGAAAACTAATATTTATGTAATTCTCAAAACTTTTAGCCACGACTGTAGGGCTGATTAGTGTAATGTGGGACACTGACTAATGTGGGAGACCTAAACTTCAGTGCGTTTATCTCTTCTTTTACAACATTAAACTGAACATGATTGGTGTTGAATTCAAGCAGGGGTGTCAAGTTATTGAAATCAGTTGACTCTCTGGAAATTATGTCAGAAATGTGGCCAAGAAAATCAACAAACAGGAAGTACCTCTTGTAAAGTTCACTGAAATGACATTGATATAGGATTTAGACTAAATTAATGTTAAGTATGCAAATCTGTTATAAATAAAACAATGTTATAAATTGCTATCAATTTATATTTGTGATGAATTTAGACATCAAATTTTGCATTAATATTCTTAAAATGTTTTAAGAATATTTTCTATTTAAAGAAATCTTTGTTGTCCAACTTTAGAAAAGGATGTTTCAAAAGTGGGACAGCATGTTTTATACTAATGTGGGACATTCAAATATACTATGTTATTCAACTGATAAAATGTGCATTAAGAAGGTTAAATGCCGTAATTTAGCAAATTTGGGGGCTTATAATGCAGCAATATTATTTGTTTTAAGATCCAGATTCACAATTTAGCGAACACTTACCATTTTTCAGTGATCGATTCTTAAAATAATTGCTAGTTGCAGCCCTAAATCAATTGAATGGGGGAATTTTCAGTTTCAAAAATTATGATACATATAAAGGTTATAATTTTTTGGAATTTGAATTTAATTTATTTAGGGCTGATTAAGAATTGATTAATCTGTCAATTATTTCCTCAAATAATCGGATAAAAGAGCCCACTTTATTTTATTTTATATTTGACACATTAAGCATTCTTTCACTCTTTAGGTAAAGTTACTATGTGAGGACATTCCTGCTTTGATTTCCTTAGGTTTTGATAAAATGGTATCCATAAAAGCTTTCACTAGAATGTGTGAAGTCTATGTTCATTTGTAGGTTAAGTTTTTAGTCTGATTTGCATGTTGTTTCAAAATATATAATCTTGTTTTTCAGGGATCTTATGCTAAGGTCTGAAAAATGATAAATTTTCCACTAATGGATTGATGTTGGTCTGTCATCATCATCATCATCGTCATCATCATCAACAACATATGATCAACACAACTACAATCTCCTGTAAAAACAATTTAATTTACAAAAGTCCTGATTATGTTTTTTTCTTTCTTTCAGTTTAAACTTTACAACAACTTAACACAATGCCATTAGAAGTCATGGCTGTATGCTGGCTATTGATATTATGTAAAAATCTCAGACTTATTGCACATAGAAAAAAAATCACATTCAGAGATCTTGAAGAGATTTTTTCATGCACAGATTTTGACATAAGAAGTTAGGAAAGGCTTACTGAACGTTTTACTGAAGTTAGATGATGCAACCCATCATACAAAAATTATTTTAAACCAGTAAAGAGATTTGTAATGGCAATGTATTTACATACAGAAAATAAAAACCTTTAAAAATTAATTGCTTATATAAAAATGTGGCACATTTTAGAAAAGCAGCACTTGATGAATTAGCCAACAATGGTTCCTTTTCAAAACTTGATGCTAAGAATTTAATGACCAAGGTTCTTTTGATTTGACCAGCCTGATAGCATTAAAGAAAACATAATTGTTTCTGACACGTATCCTGAAATATCTTGACATTTAATGCTCAGTAAGGTGACGTAACACAGGTATGTCCATTCCTTAATACCCAATGAGGACATAATGTCTGGCAGACAATTTTCTTCATTACTGTCTTGATCCAAAACCAGACTCCTTGGTCACAGAGTGCAGGGTCACTGTAAAATGTTTTGCTAATTTGGCAAAACAAGTGATTTGTGAAGTTTGTGAATGTCTGTGCATGGTGTTATGATAGATTAGCACTGATCCGGATCCACTGCAGCCCTTGCCTGGTGTACTGGACGATATGGGCCATGCTGCTATGCAGAGTCAAGGGCCCAGTCAGTGTGTTCAGATAGTTGAAAAATTCTGGTGTGGGTGTGAGAGAGAATAATTTTTTATATAAATATAAATATTAAAATGCAACATTTTACAAAAAAATAGTAAATGTAGAATAGAAATAGATTTTTTTTTTTTTTTTTTTTACATATTTTTACATATTTTTACATATTGTTACGTATTGTTTTTTTTTACAATAGCTAATACATGTTTTTATAAATTATTAAAATGGGCCCTTTCAAGACGAAAAGCAGAATTGATTGAAAACCCACCCTTATTTTCTCTTGCCAGGGTATCAGCAACCTCCCAGTACTCATAACTGTACAGGACACTGTTGGTGATGTTGAGGTGATTTGCTGCCATCTGGTGGATACGATGGGGAATGCTGATGACACTGCTCTGTGAGCTGCCTGTGTGAGACCCCATTATATTGACGGAGCAAATGGAGGCAGGAGGTACAGTTCCCCTGTAAAAGCACAAATACAAATGCACAACATAAAGGTCTCTCACAGTGGGTGTGTAAATGAATTCAAGGGCCAACTATAACCTAACTCTTACTTTCCAGCATCGTTCCAAGTAGGTTTGTGAGGTCCTTTTGGAGAACTCTAATCAAAGTAAAAACAGTAACAAGAATGAGTAAATCTTTGAATAGGACAACTTGGCTATTTTAACAAACTATATTTGCAGGTATTTTTTCAACTGTCTTTTGCATATTAATGTATGATAACTGACAACCGCCTACTTTGAAGTAGTCCAGCAGGACTTTGGAGTATTTTAGAGCGTTATCCTTTTTAAGTCGAAACATTTGCCAATAAAGAAGAGCAAGACAGCGGAAACTGCAAACCAGAAACAAAATTTGCATTTTGTCAACAGACTTTAACACGATCAAGATTCAGATAATCAAAACCACAATACAGACAGTTGAAGATTTTTGCAGTGTTGTATTTACCATAGTACAGCTAGCTGTTTGTCTTCCTGGCTGGCTCCAGGTCCGGCGTGACTCTTAAGTCTCATAGCATATCTATCCAACACAATAGAACATGTCAAATCAACACAGAACTTCTGACAAACATTGGCCTTTTCTGGCCAATTCTATTTTGGTATCTTTCAAATATCGGTCATTGTGAAAACATCAAATATATTGACACTGATTTACACGTTTTGTGGCCTGTTGTTGCTCTTATCATCACAACACTTAATCAAACCCACAACTACTGTAGGTAAAACATAGTCGGTATGCATCCTGTAACAAGGAGCTACCCAGTCATGTAATGTCTGGCCAATGGAAAATGTTAAAAAAAAAAAAAACACGGAAAAAGACCAACAGAGAAAAATAAAACTCTTAAACACCTTATGAGCTCCACAGTTTCAGCATACATGGTGTAGGGGGACTTGGACTCCAGCGGTCCCTCTTCCATGGCTTTACCACACTCCATGAAAGACAAAGCAGCATCCACATAATTCACAGCTTTTCCTAACTTATCCACCTGCAAACAGGGATAGAGACAAAAGGATAAAAGAAAGAAGTCGATGAATTAGTTACAGAGGATACAGACCAAAGATTTTCATCCTTGTTTTGGTCTGTGACTCATTTTATGGGTAATATAATCTTTGGGATCCCGCTTTCTGTCATACAGCAATTGAAAAAGCACCTTTTTCTTTCTTTCGTTCTTTTTTTCAAACAAAAGTAAATTTTATAGCATAAAACATTTTCCTAAAAAAATTTCAGGCAATGCCACACACACACACACACACACACACACACACACACGCACACATAAAGGTACTGCCCCAGTGGACGGCTTTTGTCTTTTTTTTTTTTTTTTTTGAGAATGCATGTGGGGTTGTGGCTTCAAGGCTGCAAAACTCTGAGCTCTATAATTGTCTTGTCTAGTGGTAATCAGTGTTGGGAAAAGTTACTTAAAAAAATCTATATCCATTATTTACCATTGCATCTGCTCGATGTTTCAACCTCTTGGCCTCATGCAAGTAGTATTCAGCATGATGAGAGCTAACATGAAGGGAAGAAAGGAGAGATTAGGAAAGAACTAAGGGAAGGTGTTTGACATTAAATGTCACAGCACTGTTAAATGAAACAGAGGCATTAACAGACATTAACTCACACATCACTGATAGGTACGGTTCCTCTGTAGTGGAGTGGAAGGTTCGAGGGAGGAACCAGCGATCCAGAGAGAGACTGTAGGTGTCCTGACACCCTGACACACTCCACCTCTACCTTGGGCTGCGTCTTCTGGTCCTGTTTAATTAATACATATTAATATATATTATATTAGAACAATTGTTAAAGAACCCTCTTCCAATACTGGACATGTAAGGTTCATGAATTGCTGTATTGTTTTTAATCATTACAAGATAAGACAGAAAGAAAGACTTTAGTGTTCCATGTGAGCAATATTTTAAGAACCTGTGTTTTCTGTGCTGTTGAATCTTTGTCTTTTTCTGGAGGTGTGTGGTACTTCTCAGCATGCTGAGTTTTTACTGAGGTTTTTGCGAGCTCCAGTATGCCAGATGGAGGAGACAATGGGGACACTGGCCTCTTGGAA
Organism: Carassius carassius; assembly: GCF_963082965.1. Classification (NCBI taxonomy): domain Eukaryota; kingdom Metazoa; phylum Chordata; class Actinopteri; order Cypriniformes; family Cyprinidae; genus Carassius; species Carassius carassius. The sequence goes on from NC_081765.1 coordinate 15,430,589, forward strand.
TAAAAGTAATCTTCCTGACATCTGCATACACAGCAAAAAAAAGGACATCATCCAATAAGCATAAGCCAGACAATAAACATTTCCCAATTGACAAGAATAACAGTGAACAGTGATTAGGTCTAAATATACCCATTTTGCTTGTTGAAGGTTTCCTCAGTCTCATTATGGACTGACACTGGTAGTTTATCTGCACGTGATTGATTTCTTTTATTCTCTCTCTGAGCATCTCCATTTTCAGCCTGATATAGTAAAATACACACACAAAAAGCATAAATGTATGCAAAAACACAAATCTCATATTCAGAGAAACATTAATTTAAGAATTGCAGATTTGTATGCATTGATTAAAAATAAAGATGCTTTTCTCTTCCTCACTTTTCTTTTACTTCTGCCATTTTCAGGCAGTTGGTCTAAGTGGTGCAGGTCTTTCATTGAAGTCTTTTCTCTTGCCTTTCCCAATGACAAAGCTGAAGATGAGGACTGTCTCTCGGTAATCTCATCTGCACTAGGGAGTCTACCCAGAAGCGAGAGGTCTATCCTCACAACAAGTTTTCTCAGGCCTCGATGTGCGACATTGGGGGACTTTTCAGATCGACCGAAAGGCACCAGTGTGTAGAGTTTGTGTCTGCCCCGACCTTGTTTATCTGTCTCAGGGGTGCTTAAGCTTGACCCGTGGGGGTGAGCACCAGTGCCAGAAGTCTGTTTGTCATGTCTCCTTTTTGACACAGTTTTTTGGTTTGATGTTGAATCTGCAGGGACTTTGGCAACATTCCGGGGTGGACTGGACTCAGAGTCTGATTCGGAGGAAGATGATGAGGACGATGATGATGAGGAGGATGAGGATGAGTAAGATGACGGATGAGTGGGCTTGATGACAGGAGTAGGGGAAGGTGGAGAAAGTGGAGGAGAAAGTCTAGTGTCTGTCACATAAGGACCTGAGGAAATGTCCTCATTGCTCCACCTTCTCTTCTTCCTCCTCTGCTCTTCAAGGTTAAGTCCATTGTATTGCTTTTGAGTGTGATGCTGGCTGTTGGTGTGAGGTCTTTGCTTGGGCTGCACTGACTTCCATTCAACTTCCTGCTCCCTCCTCCTCCTCCGCTTCCTCTCTCTTTCCCCTTCCTCAGTTCTCCTATCTTCCTCGTCTTCCTCTTCCTCAGAACTCAGAACCCAGCGACGCCTTATAACTTGCTCCTCCGCCAGTCTTTGTCTCTGCTCCTTGCTGGTCTGCACCAGGGTTGCTCCCTTGGCCTTACCTCGGTTGTCCAACTCTCGCTCTCTCTCTTTTGGCTTCGGGTCTTTTTGGGAAGGCCCGGTTCTGGGCACTGGGGCATCCCCTAGTTTGACCTTGGGCTTTGGGCTGGAACTCTGTTGGGAAGTCTGTTTAGAGCTGGACTGCTTTGTATCTGGGAAAGATTTAGTCTTCAAGCTGTGACTAGATCGACTGTTGACTTCGCTCCGGGATGAGTCCCTGGACTTTGACGAGGGACCACGTTCAGAAATCTTTAGAGTATTAAAATGAGATGAATGGCCTGATTTGGGGTGTGAATTGTGGATTGACACCCCTGTAGGTTCATTGCTTCTGTGATTATGTTCAATACTATGGTCAGTTGTAGATGAGTGCCTGGCTTGTGGTTTTGGGCTAACGCTTGGTCTTTGCTTTGACGAATGCTTTGAAATAGGATTTGAAGGTGAGTTAAACCTTTGCTTGCATGTGGTTTCAGAGTTTTTGGCTTCAAACTTGTGTGTGAGATCTTTGTGTGACTTTTCTGTTGAGCTGTGTTTGGAATGATTGGGTTGTTGGGGAGGACCAGGTCTGGAGTCTTTGGAACGAGAGTCTCTGGATCTAGAGTCTTTGGGTCTAAACTCCTTTGTCTGGTCGACACTATGGTCTAGAGGCACCCATGGCCTTACTTTGGGACGATGTGCTGGATTAGAGGTAACGTTTGGCCTTGCAATATGCCTGACACTTTCTTTTTGAGGTGGCTGTACCTGAGGATATGTACCTTGGCTAGGTACTGCGGTGGATGGAAGGCTTGGACTGGGGCTTCTGGGAGGGTGTAAAGGTAAAGGGCTGGGACTTCGATTCCCTTGGAGGCTGTCTCCTGGACTTGGACACACACTTGGCACTGGGCTCGGCACAAGGCTAATTCCTGGACTGGGGCATGGACTGTATTCTGGGCTGGGATCAGGACTGTTTCTGGGGCTGTAGTCAAATTTTGGACTTGGGACCGGACTTTCACATGGACTGTAATCCCGTCTGGACTCAGAATCTCTGCTCCAGTATCTTCCAGGTGATGGTCCCCGGCCACAGTCAGATTTTGCACTTTGTCGCTGTCCTCCACCTGGGTCGTGGTCAGATGACGGATGATTTTTATGGACTTTCTCAAGCCACCTGTCCAGCTGCCACTGTGTGGATGGTGGACTTTCCGTCTGAACAGAGAAAAGACATGAGTTCAAGACAGAGAATGTAACAATGGTAAAACTGATCAAATATTATCACTCTAAATTTGAATTTAATAAAATAATGTGAATTTGATAAAATATAAATCTAGAGTGACCTGGATTACAAAACTTGACAAGATTATGATTATCAGTGAATCTGCTCTTGACCATAAACGCTTGACCACTGAGGATGATAACAGTATCACCGAAAATACATTACAGAAACTCTTTAACAAATTAGTGTGTGGCTGACATTTTAACAAAGTGAACATCACGTTTAAAGTAACAGTGGTGATGCACAGTCAATCATGGCAGGTTATAGGCTAAATGTAGGAATATTAGATAGATAGAACTTCTAGCTATTGAACATCTCAATTCTTTACCATACTGATGCAACGGAAACACTCTATGTGTGCAGAAGATTGTATAAACCAATATCTGACTCCATGACAATTTATTTACTCAACAATGTGATAGTGACAAAGCATTATTGGAAATACAAGGAGAAATGATTTGAATGAACAAATAGGAAATATGAGTATTTATGTAAATGGGCCTGTGTGTCAGAGGGAGAGAGAGGAAAAGAAAAACAGGAGGTGAAAGGGTGAACGAGAGAAAGGGCCAGAAAACTGGAGATTCCTTAAACCCTAGCATACCCTCTTTCCATTTCACACTGCTTTCACCATTACATTGCCTCTTAAGCTCAATCACTCCAAACTATTACAAACCAGAAATAAGCTGTACTGAAAATAAATACTGTATGACAACATAATCTCACTTTATAGCGTAATAAAGTAAGCTATACTCACTATTGACTTTACAAAACATTTGAATTAACAACACAAAATCAAAGCAAACACTCACTTGAAAGCACACTTGAGCTCCAGGGCAGACTGAGCTTTCCACTCTCGCCTCCAGTAGCTGACCAGAGCTAATTTAAACTTTAACTCCTCCACTCAAACATTCCCCCTTCCCCTCTCTCTTTCCAGCAAAGACACTGCATCTCTTGTGCCCTTTTCCCATTGCCCCTCCCCTCAAACCCCCCTCTACCTGGAACCGTGTGGTGTTTCCAAGCCGTCCTTCTCAGAGACACTACATGACTACCTCTAGATGAAAAACACATGGTGTTCCCTCCTCCCTTCTCCACAGGTTCCAAATAGATGGCATGTTCAGTAATAGAGCCAGCTGTGTCACACAGACACCTTCATTCATATGGTGGTGTAGCACTATACTACTAAAGCTTTTAATCCCTCCTGATGAAAAAAAAAAAAAAGTAAGACTTGCTAGAGCCCCCAAACGTCATATAAGAACATAACACAGCATAAAACTATTCAAATATTTTCCTGTGCTGTTTCAAAAGGAAAGCTCACCCAGAAATTAATATTCTGTCATAATTTACTCACCCTCGCATTGTTCCAAACCTGTATGACGTTCTTTCTTTTGTGGAACACAAACGAAGATATATTTTGAAAAATGTCTGTGTTTTTTATCCATACAATGAAAGTCAGTAAGGTCCAGTGTTGTTTTGTAAAATCATACAGGTTTGGAACTACATGAGGGTGAGAAAATGATGACATAATTTTCATTGTTTTGGGTAACCAATCCCTTTAAGTTCTGCTTTTTGTGACTAAATCAATGTTGACATGTATTACTTCCAATCTAGTTAGTCATCTGGAACACCACATGTTGACATGACACCCAGATTCTAAAGTCTCAGCGGCCGCCCCTCGACATTCCTCTCTCCACCCCCCACCATCCCATTTTACCTCATCTGCTAAAAACAACAACTAGGAAACAGAGAGAGCGAGGCAATGAGAAATAGTATACTTCACTGCAAATAAATGCTAGCACATACCTCTGTACTGCAGTTTAGGGTCCGCTGTTGGGGCGATGTCCCGCACCGGTTGTGTGTCCCTGGGCTCGGGCTATGTGACCGCTGACTGCTGCTTTCCCACTCGCTGGAAGGGTCTGAGCCTGAAGACCCTGAGCTAGAATGTCTCACTCTTCCGACATGTATGCGTGTGCGGTGCTGCTGCTGGCCTGACAAGCTGTCAGTCAGTACATGCAAACAATGGATATGGATTGAGAAACACGGGCATTTCTTAGGCCACACATTCAGAATGCATTTACAATGTACAACAGTCTTGACTATCAAGTTCAACGAAATTTTAAAATCCCAACAAATATGCAGACTAAACACTATGAGTGGTGTGTGTGTGTGTGTGTGTGTTTGGGGGTTGAACATGTTGAAAGGCCAAAAGAAACAGAGGCTGGTCTATCATCCAGCTGTCACATTCCACATATTCTGACCTCTTCAACATGTAAAACACACACTCACACATACAGACAAACAATGGATAATAATGAGAACAGTTACTAACATAAAACTTACCGGTCATTATCAGCCCAAGAAGTTGTTTGCTCACTTCCCTGATTAACAGATAAGAATAAATAAATAAATAAATAAGAAAAATGTGAATAAAAAAGCTTTTTAGCTTGGAATCTTCAACTTTATGGCCATTACTAGCATCCTGACAAAAGCAAAAGCTACAATCCTGCAGTAACAGCAGAAAGGTCACGAGTCCGGTGTATTTTATGACTCAGAATGTTATGACTCATAATCCTGGAGTCCTGTGTTGAGATACACACATGTTCAAGTAGGTTAAAGTTAGAGTCAAATATCAAACTGGCTACACTCTCAATTTCAATAAACTATGTCAAGTTCAGCAGCACAGACATGGAGCAGTGTCATTTTTCCCAAGAAGGCAAAAAGGCAGTGCCTCCAAAACAAAATGATGATCATAATTTGTTTTCGATAGAACTCCTATTGAAGTGAATGTGAGGGAGGATCAGCTAGATACTGTACAGTTTACTCATACAGCCCCACAAACCAGCCTGAATTGGTTCATTGGGTCAAAATGGATGGACTAATTATAAAGAAAACAACTCAAACACTTTCCATTAGGTTGGAATCAAACAAACTTGAAAGGACTTGAAATTTTCTGCATGTGAGATGTTTTTTTTTGTTTTGTTTTTTAGCAACCTCTCAGCTTGATTTAATTATGGGTCACCTCTTTAAATGATTACAAGGGCAGTGTTTACACAGGAATAGATGATTAATAGTCATTGACTCATAATAAAAAAATGTATAGTCACTTATTTATACAAAAGGGTTGACACTTCTTTTCAAATTTTAAGAAATTCATAGTGAAGACATTTACATTTACAGGACATTTACACACAAGACATTTATTTTATTTTTTTTCAAATAAATGCTTTTCATTTAAACATTATATTCAAAAGATCCTTAAAAATGTATCATGGTTTCCAAAATATTAAGCAGCACAACTGCTTCCAACATTGATAAAAATAAGACATGTTTATTGAGGCCTATATTAGAATGATTTCTTAAGGATCATGTGACACATGAGACTGGAGTAATGATGCTGAAAATTCAGCTTCTTTCTTATTACAGGAATACATTACATTTTTAAATATATTAAAATGGCTTAACAGTTATTTTAAAGTGAATTATTATTTCACAATATTACAGTCTTTACTGTATTTTGATCAAATAAATTCAGCCTTGGTGAACTTGAGATGTCTTCTTACCAAATTCCTAAAACCCCAAACTTTTGAATATTAGTGTACAATCAATAATTTAGGAGATTTAATTTGAATAAATAGTAGCATGGTAATATCATATAATATATATATATATATATATATATAGTATTAGTATACTTTTAATCCGAAGACAACATAGAGGACTCTGCCTCACTGAGCTCTCCAAAGAAAAGAATGGCAGTGTTAGTGTCAATATAGTGCTTTCTGCAATGCAAACACAAATACCACAGCAGCCATGTGGTTTTGTATAAATGCATTTTGTGATAAATGAACAAATAAGCTGGACTGTGTTCAAAGTTAACAGCACAAGCAGTGCAAAAAAGTTATTAATACTAATTGATTTTATACCTCGTCCTTGTCATCTTCGTCACTGCTGAGCTTCAGGTCATCAGCGAGCATGCTGCGAGAGTCAAAAATGAGAGAATGTCACACTTGACAAAGAGACTTATTCGTTGTGCCAATCTGCAGCACATCTGTGTGTGTGTGTGTGTGTGTGTGTGTATTAAATGTGTGAGTTTGCCTCGAGCGGTCTAGCTATATGAGATTGTATTTGATTACAACCTTCAAAGAAAAGGGTCATAAACACAGCGCTCTAATGTTGAACGGGGATGTAATATGATGGTAGTGTGGTTTAAAGCTCTACCCTACTGTGTTAACCTGCTCTGTAATTAGATACTAACTCAGTGAACTTTATGAAGTCAATGAAGTTAGTATGGTGGTTAGAGATGGTTGAAATATATAACACTGGGGTAACCCTCCATGTGAAACTGGTTTTAAACAGCAGTGGGCCCAAAGCAGTTATATTTCAGGAAGCCCAGTCTAATTATACACACTAATATGCACAGACGTTCATCACTGACTTCTGTAAAGGCAATTGTTTATGGTGTAATAAAGTGAACAGGTAGAAGCAGTTCAGACACAACATGTTGCTTGGTTACCATGGACGGATTGGGTGCTGTGCACCCCACTTACGATTTATGAGGGGCCACGAGTGGACGTGAGGGCATCCTCATAGAGACACCATCCCTCACTGGGCAACAAGAAGCAACAAGAAGAGAAATCCATAAGCATTTTGGAGCAGAATGTAAAAACAGGGCTATATATTAGCACAGCTGTGTATACATATACAGACGTGAATCATGTAGCGATATCTCAAATAAAACAAAGCAGGTAATAAAGAGCAAGCTTCTTATTACACACACAATAGGCATGCACAATATATCTGTACCATATAAGTTTGTTATTAAATGATGTGTAAGTAATATCGGTCAAATTGGATCACCACTGTTCAAAAGTTTATGGTCAGTATAACTTTTTTTTTAATTAAATTAATACTTTTATTTAGCAAAGACACATTAATTGATCTTTATAATGTTACAAAAGTTGTCTAAATCAAATAATATGTATCATGGTTTGCACAAAAAAAAAAAAAGCAGCACCTTTTTTTTTAACATTCATGATATTAAGAAATCAGGATATTAGAATGATTTCTGAGGGATCATGGGGCAATGACTGCTGAGAATTCAGCTTTGCCATCACAGAAATAGATATTTTAAAAGTTATTTTAAAAGTTATTTTAAATATTCATATAATTTTGTCATATTTAATACTGTTAATATCAAAATAAATATAAATTTTTCAATTGCATGGTTGTGATGCCTAAATTCACTTGTAACATTTAAAATGATTGAATTTAGTTTTTAGAATTTATAGAATTTAGAATTTAGAATGTATCAACACAAAATAGCAAATAAGTTTATTATCAGTCAATTAACAGTTATTAGCCATGAAAATAACTATAATCTTATCTGTATCAGTCAGAATAACTTTTGGTGCATCCCTAATCCAGACAGAGAGACATGTATCTAAAACAGTGCTCCAAACATACAGTTTGCATAGTAGCATGTTTACCATGTCTGTGTCGTGAATTGGGCTGTTTTCCCTCCTAAAACAGATAAACAGCATAAACCAAATCAGTCAAATCAACACAAACAGCATCTTGACCAAAGACAAAAGGGTGAATTCTATAATAAACATCATCACACTGTATCTTAGCACCTAACCTTTTACCTTAAGCCCCCAAAATCCAGTGTAACCAGGTGTCATTAAATTAGAGGTACATTTCAGTCCCTAAAACCGGCCTGCATTGTGCTTTGGGCATTGCTACCCGATTTGCATAATTTCTGTAGTGATTCTTGTGCTAAAACAACACAGATTTATGAGTGTGTGCAAATAAACAATGCAAGCGTAATATCCATCGGGGAGAGAGAGGAAAAGAGCGAAAGAGATAAACATACAGAGACAGAGCAGAGATGGTGCTGTATATTGCTGAATTTATCACATTTGCCTGCAGTCTGTAATAAACCCTATGCATGCGTACCTTTGTGTTTGAGTACAGGAAATGCTGAGTGCCCCCTTCCCCTGGGGGCTGCTGGTAAGGCCAGGACTGGGTCATGTCCTATGGAGAGATGAGAGGACAGTGGCTAAAAGTCAAAATGACTTACAGGTTTGGAAAATGAACTTTCCTGTGATAACCAAAAATTTGATTTCCTGCATGTTACTCATAACAAGAGCAGACACTGCAGAAGTAATGTCTTATTTAGATCCTGTGTTACTAAAGAGCGACTGTTAATCCATTTAATGACCTAATATACATCAGTGAGAGTTCATTATCTTTTGATGAAGAACTTATAGTATTTGTGGGTTAGTGGAACTTATGGCATTTCTTATAATATGTGTGATTAAATAACTTACACAGTAAAAACTTTATTGTGTAATCTGTGCTTGTGGCTGTGTGTGTGTCACAGAGCAGGAAGTAGTGTGTGAAATGGACATGAGTTATCGACCCTCATAATCGTTAGGAAAACAGACGTGCAGTGTTTGTCTGATTAAGCTAAAAATGCTCATGGTCTGACAGTCATTTATCTGAATGTAAAACATTCAGTCAGAACTGTTTCAAAAAAGTTGCACACAGTAACTGTTTTCTCATTAAAAGGTTTTTTATAAAAATTATATATGGCTGACTGCAATTTGAACATTTCTGCAATGGTACAAATTATAGTCTTCGCATGATTCTGCATCCATGCTGCTAAGTTGAACACAACTGCAGTTTTGGCCAATGCCAATAAATAATATATAAATAATAATAATAAAAAAAACAACTGACCACACTTCCATTTTCTAATTTTGGTTATAGAGATGGTCATTGGATGAGCCAATGTTACATGTGTCAGGAGGATGGTGCAGATACTCAAACAGTCACCAATATTTCTGTGTGACCAACTTGTAAAATTGTAAATTGTTTGGCCTCATGTGGAATTCCTTATTGTGTAGAATCCATGACTGGATTTTACTCAAATTTTCCAAACAATGGTAAATGTGACTGCACTTTTGTAGCTGTCTGTGCATACAGTATTTAACAGAAGAACGAAACTCTTACAGGTTTGGATCAATTTGAGGGTAAACTACTAGGTTAAACACCACCATGTGTTCAACACAGACTGCTAAAGTCGAACTGCAGAACAGTATCATATTTTAAACATACATTATACACATCAATCGTCCTTCCTTGCCTGTAGCAATATTTCGAAAACACACACCTCCCTCCAGAGCATAACTCTTCCCCCTTCCCTCTCATCCACCTGCTTCATTATCTCTCTCGCCACCTTTAGTCACTAAGGACTCACCTCTCTTCACCAACAACAAGGCTTCCCAGGTGAACCTGCAACTGCTTCTCTGTCTCTCTATGTATGTGCATCTCACTGTTCTCTGTCTGCACACTCCTTAGATTCTTTGACATGGCCAGATTTAATTATACAGGAGACTGTTGATTTTGCATTTCTACAATTGAAACAGTACAAAAAAAAAACAACAAAAATACACTGTTTTGAAAAGGAGACATCTACTGTGATCTTTCTAAAAATACATATGACCACAACAGCAACCCTGGGAAGACGTGCACATCTATGCATGTGCTCGTTCACCTACACAGAATTCAGGCTGATGGTAACAGACAGATATGAGAAATGGAGCACTGTATAGTACTGTACTGCGATGATCCCACACATACTGTACAGTGCAGCACAATGCACATGTACATGGCGGCTGGTTATCAAAACTTTGATATCGAAGACCGCATTGACATTTATTAAAACCTTCAGCCCATGCAAAACTGGGGCAAAGGGTGACATGAACATGCAGTTTGACCTAATAACTGATCATGAAAGGAAACATCAATAAAAAAAAACATGCATGGAGTACATTAAAATGAACATGTACTTACTATAGGGTTAGGATTTGGGTTTGATTGAGGGTTAGTTTCATGCAATATGCATCATTTACTGTTATTACTAGTCAGTACACTCACATATAAAAGATACTAAAGTTGTCACTGGGGCGGTACACTTTCAAAACATACTAATATGTAGTCTTTAGGTACTAATATCTACATTTTTTAGAGGTGAATAAAGTACAAAGGTGTAACTTTTGAAAAGGTACCATACCAGTGACAGATTTTTACCTTTCTTTCTGACTGTGTACATGTAACAAGGACACTGAAAAATATCTATAAAAATAAAGTATCTATAAGAGAAGAATGTTATCTTTGAGCAATGCTCTGAAAAATATCTGAACAATCAGGTCAATCAATATTAATCAATATAATACCACCTGTTTTAAGCTGAGCTACATATTTTAGGAATACATGATCAAATCTTGAATACACTGCAGCTGAATAAATGCCACACAGCTGACATCTGCAGGTGATTTGGGATCCATGGTGGTTTTCTGCACACATGCACTTGTATGAACTGAAATATAAAGTGTCCTCAAATGCTTTCAGTGTAGAAGCTGACTCACACGCAGCTGTAGGAAATTATAATGTATTTTTTGTTGATCCCTCACTTTTTGTTTTATAATAAGCCTTCATCACAACACCCATTAAATAACTGTCAGAATGACTAAGAATGAGTCATTTGTGAAGCCAGTTTGTTTGCATGAGTGCAGCAGTGTGTGTGTGTGTGTGTGTGTGTGTAAGCAAGAGAGGGAGAAATACCCAACGTTCAGAAGCTATAGGCTACTAGGTGCATTTATAACCTTACTCACTTAGTTCTGATCCTCTTTGGGCCCTCAGCTGATCTTCAATTTGTCTTCTCCCAGTTTTTTTTATTACTATTATACCCAAATATGGGTCTGTAAATATTTGTACAAGCGAACCTATTCACACAACGTGCATAATCCCCTATAGATGCCTTCTGGTCTCTGTGGAAAAGTCCAAACTAAGATACTAAAGCGCAGAGATAAACATGATGTAACAGCACCAGAGGCAGCTGACGATTGTCTTGACAGATTGAAGAAGCTCTCCAGAGTGACAGAAGAGGAAGTCGCTATTTAAAAATTTGAATTTGAATTTACCATCTAATCAAAGCTGCGTGCGCCACACAGCAAAACCGAAAACACCAAGTTGCGCTCAGAGGTACTCACACCGGAAAACAGTTCAACTGACAAAACCATAAAGCATCACATCTCAGAAGTTCAGTCAGTGTAGACTATAGAGATATGACAGCGCATGATTATTCTAAATACATCTTTTTCGACTGTTTTCAATATTCTTCACATATAAAGCAACAATCTGCGTTTTCAAATATTTGTCAAAAGTTAAATTGCACGTTAGTTTGGACGCCTATTTCTACACAACATTAAAAAGACTCTCGCGATGTGAAATCGTGTTCAAGTTCGCGGAGATAACCATAGCAACAGCATGCTACTCGTGATGATCAACATCGGACTTAACATTGACAAAACAAAAACACAGACATTTGTTTTTACCACTAGACCATATATTTGCACATCACAGGTATGTAACAAAAAAAAAGATTAATAATTGCACATTACACGTTATATATATATATATATATATATATATATATATATATATATATATATATATATATATATATATATATATATATATATATAAGAAAAAAGTTTGTGTTTTAAAAAGTTTAAAGGTAGTTGACGTTTGTATGAGACGCCAGAAAAAAAGGGTTGCGCGAGACTGCATCCCTCAGTGTTCTCTGTAGAAATTCATTAGTAATAACAATACAAAATAATAATAATAACAAATACAAGCTAGAGAATAAATAGCATAACACTAAATAAAATTGTAGTTATCGTCATGTTTTTATCTCTCCTTGAAAAACAATGGAATTAAACGCATCATGACACTAACCTGGGACGCGTGCTGAAGCATGAAACAAACCCTTGCAAGTTTTCCCTTACTTCCATAAATAGTAGGCATGTTGAGGTCGATTGTTCAGTAGTCCATTTTGGCAGACACAGAAGCGCGGCAGCGCGCACCGCGGGAGAACGAGCGTCAACAGGTCACGCATCATAGGCACCGTCGGTGTTTCTGTGGAAGCACGCGATGCGCGGAGGCTGACGGACCGAGGCTCGGCGTTGTCACCTAAACATCGTGTCAGACCACTAAGACGGCGATGAACGGAGATGCGCGTAGAAACACTCCTGCGTAAGCAAGCGGGGAGGAGGAAAACACAGTCACCGAGAAGCTGAAGCATCAATACCTCTGGGAAAACAAACAAAAAATATCTATCTATCTATCTATCTATCTATCTATCTATCTATCTATCTATCTATCTATCTATCTATCTATCTATCTATCTATCTATCTATCTATCTATCTATCTATCTATCTATCTATCTATCTATCTATCTATCTATCTATCATGGTGGAAAGGAAGACCTCAATTAACATCAGTGATGATTTTAACAAAACAAACACATATCTTAAAAGATACAAGCTATAGAGCTTAGCCTTATATCTCGTAAGAGGAAGGAATGGAATTCAAACTGTTACATACCCACAGAAAATGATTGGGCAAGAAATGACTTCCACATAATTTCCAGATGTGTCTGTATGTGTGCTGAGATAGAGAGATTAGCTTGTTACTCACTGCAGACTTCCAGATCTGTGGGTGTACATCCCCCCCCCGCATTGCTTCATTCATTTCACTGAAATGACAGATATGCAAACAGAGCCTAGCATTATGAAAGCCAGGAGACAATTTATGGTGATGCTTAGGGAGACATGCACTTTCTCTCGGTCTGTGAACTGATTTTTCATTCACTCATCAGTGCAGCTTGGCTTTTGTTTGTGTCTGTGTGCAACTTGCTGTGACTCTTCCTGACATCTGACACACACAATCTTGTCCAACATGGAAACATTAGGAGACTAAAAATCCTAAAATGACAGATTTCCAACACCTTCTTGCCACCTGTTTATAAAAAAAAACATATGCACACAAAGATCTAAAACAGCAAGAATTAACTAATATAAATTTGACAAATTTTTGACAGGCAAAAAAACAAACAAAACAACAACAACAACAAAAAACTGCCCCCATTATTAAACCATTAATTCTTGTAATATATTCCCATAAACAAATGTGAGAGCTACTTGCCTGTGTAAAATTCACTGCCCTGATGCCATGGGGTTTCTATTGTGTGGATTTCTATCTAGCCTTAATAAACACTCTGATATCTATGATATTGTGGCTATATTTGGCGCAGGTCACTGGTTTCTTTTTAAGTCTAGGGGACATTTTCATCCATTATATTCTGCACCAGATGAAAGTCTAACCACAAAGAAAAGTAATAACTTACTAATCAGGTTGCATGATTTAAGGTGTTTTGCAGCTAATCTTTCACAAACAGTGTTTGTCTGCATGGAAGTGACAGAAATGCCACAGATGTTCTGCTGTTCTTTCTTTCTTACAGTTGTGGTTTCATTACTAAGAGCGCTCTTCTTATGACCTCTCAGTCAGTACTCAGCCTCATGATAAGAGCCACACCTGGAGGAAGAAAATAATCAAAAATAGCTTGAAACTGAGAAAGTGCTACCACCGAGTGAGAGAGAGGTAGTGTCAGAGAAAGATAAGTATTGCAGCATGCAGTATTTAAAAAACAAAAATCACACAAAAGTGGAAGTGAAGTGAAGCTTGTTTGAATCTAAAGCACTTAAAAGCTTTTGATAAAAGCATATGCTTGTGTTTGAGAGTTTAATGTTGAATAAATCTGTATCTGTGGTGTTTTTGTTCAGGCTGTATATATTTATGAGTTACAGTTGTCACTCCTACACAGAAAGGAACAGATTAACAGTATAAACATTTGTCATAAATTAATTGTAGAAAAATAATCATAAATCTGTAATGTACAGCAGTAAAACATAGACAGAGACAGAGTCTTCTCTTTTCAGGGAAGTCGTGGCCTAATGGTTAGAGAGTCGGACTCCCAATCGAAAGGTTGTGGGTTCGAGTCCCGGGCCGGCAGGAATTGTGGGTGGGGGGAGTGCATGTACAGTTCTCTCTCCACCTTCAATACCACGACTTAGGTGCCCTTGAGCAAGGCATCGAACCCCCAACTGCTCCCCGGGCGCCGCAGCATAAATGGCTGCCCACTGCTCCGGGTGTGTGCTCACAGTGTGTGTGTTCACTGCTCTGTGTGTGCATTTCGGATGGGTTAAATGCAGAGCACAAATTCTGAGTATGGGTCACCATACATGGCTGAATGTCACTTCACTTCACTTTTTTTTTTTTTATACACATATATTGCATTTACGTTTAATGCGGAGTCAGATGAGCAATACAATATAGACTGCTTTCATTACCTCATATTGACCACTTATAACAACAGCTTTAGCTCAGAAGGTGTAAAGATGGTGGCATTAATGTATTTTATAAAGAGACACACTGATGATTTTTTTAAATAGGCAAAGGCAAATAGACAGGACACGTAGAAAGAAAATACTTCAATGTAAGATTGAATAAAATATTTAAAGAAATTAAAAAGGGGTTAGGGTCCACCTAGAGAGTACTCTGGGAGGAAATATAGCAAGGGCATCCTTGGTTACAGCTACTAGAGATGATGGGTCTGGGGGATTGTAGGTAGTCCCATGGCAGCCCTGTTAAGACATGAGGTTCTGCCCTCCCAGCAACAGAGGGGTTGCTTCTCTCCTTCATCTAACTCTTGAGACGAACACTGAAGCTCCACCGGTATCCATGGTGACCCATTGGGAACTCAGATTCCTCTAGGTAGCTAGCCAGATGATTCAGGAGGGAGAAGGAGTGAGTGGTAAGCTGGAAAGGAAAAGTGGTGGTTTATCCTGTCTATCCAATTTGACTAGCGAACATAGTTTTGATAAATGTTTCAGTTTCTCCATTCATGTTCATGCTGATTTAGATTATACTTACTCTGACTGTGCCAGTTTACTGTTATGCATGAATCAGAGCTTGTTCATCAAAAATGTATCACTAAAGGTGATATGTTCTTTACTGTCATTTGCACAGGGTAACAGTTTACACCATACAACTACATTTCCCTGATGATGCCTAGCAAGGATAGCACAGAACAAATGACATACTGAAATTTAGACTTTTTTTTTGGCAAATTATAGCAGGAAAATGCATAGCTAAATGTATGTACTCTTTTTTTATTTAATAAATAAAAGATATGGAAGTGTGTGGTAATGTACCTTTTCAGAAACATGGCAATATGAGACATATATGCAATATATTCTCAGTAACGCAAGTTGTATAACATGTTAGTTCAAGGTCAATGTTGTGCAATAGGAGGATGGCCTTTGGATGGAAAGCTATCATAGTGTTTTGTGGGTTGGTGGGATTAGGGAGGGAGAGGCGATGGGTGAGAGTCATTTATAAATGTTCATCTTAGTTACTGCTGTCACACATGGTAATATAAAAGCTACGCTACTGTTAAAAATTTTAAGGTCCTAAAGATGACTGATTTATACTTGATGATGCATTAAACTAATAATAAAAGTTGACAGTTTATACATGTATAAATTTAAAAAAAGATTTCTATTTGAAATAAATGCAGCCGAAGATCCTGAAGAAAGTGTAACAAAGTTGCTCCAAAAATCAGAAATCAGAACAACTGATTTCAAAATGGATAATAGTAAGAAATGTTACTTCAGCAGGAAATCAGCATATTACAATAATTTCTGAAGGATCATGTGGCACTGAATACTGAAGTAATGACAGCCCTATTATTATTATCATTATTATTATTATTATTATTAAACCTTACTAACTGCAAAGGTTCTGTAAATTACACAGAAATTTTTAAAAAGAGAACAGGCTAATGAAAAACAACAACCTTACACATTCCTATTTCATCTGTTGATGTTTAAACAGGTTTAGGGGTCTTTTCGGCTGGTGAGGCTGAGAACAGCAGGGCCAGTCTAATCCAGCTCAAAATCATTAACTGTCTAGTATTTTAGGCTGGTTTAAGATGCATTTGAGCAGGCTATATTATGTCAAAGGACGCCACCCTGCGGATAATATATGAACTACACTAGTCTAAAACAACAACAGTGGCGTAAAACCCAACTCTATAAACGTGCCTAATAACAGAAGGGCTGAAGACTGCATATTTAAAATCCCCTATATTTTATCCATGCTTTCACACTCTCACAGCGTATAAAACTAGGCCTACTTCACGACGTCCTTTCATTAAGGTCGTTAACCAAAAGTTCTTCTCACTGATCTTTAATCATAGCTCTTGTAACAAATGTTCACTAGACCTTTCTGTAACGACACATCTGTCATGCAAAGAGCAGGTGAACCTATGCAGTCCACATGCAAAGTAGGATGCGAAGGCGCCTGGTCACATATGCTGTGTCTGTGATGTCATCTGCCGGAAGATGCGGTGCGCTGACTGTATTCCAGTGAAAAGCTTGTCGTAATAAAATAAATGGGAGCGAAGCGATAGCATTACTCATCTCCATGGAGTGCCACATAATGCGCCATCCCTCAAACAACACGTTTTGAGAAAATGGTGTCCAGTTCAACGACTGGCTAACAACATACAGCCTATTTTTTTCTCCATTACAATCGCAATACTGATAGCATCAATCGACCTTGCTGGTGTGACCATGAATCCGGCGGAACAAACGGTTACTTGGCTCATTACGCTCGGGGTTTTGGAATCACCAAAAAAGACCATTTCGGACCCTGATGGATTTCTGCACTCTTCGCTAAAGGATGGGGTCGTCCTGTGCAGGTTGCTGGAGCGGCTGCGTCCAGGCACTACTGATAAAGTAAGCGCGCATCCTCCCTTTTAGCGCACCGTGTTTCAGTGTTCATTTTCCTGTAATCTTCACATTACAAACGTTTTTTTTTTATCACACAAGTGGGATATATAGTGTATGTTTTGTATGTAAGAACATATGTTTTAATCCTCTAGCTATATGAATGAAAACGCAGCCCATGCAGCATCAGCAGGTCGGTAACGTTAGGCATTCAGCGCGCGCTAGTGCTGCCGTTGCTCTAGGAAACAATTTTTTTTTATTGCGAGATTTGTTCCAAACTGAATTTTTAAATCTGACTGTCATATTTCATAGAAAACCAGTACAATGTGGATATTAACCGCATGTATGCAAGATGTAAGTAACCTGCTTTGCATATGGAAACCTGAGGATATAAGCGCGTGCAAATCGCATTACATGGATGTGTATGATCTGTTAGGTATTATCAAGGTTAGCTATGCATCCTTGCTTATATTGCTTACACTGGAAATGGGCCGCCATAGACAGTAAACAAAATAGCAGATGCGCTCTCATTTAAAGAAACAGTGTTTTTTTTTTATTCCCACAAATGCTTACTTCTTTCCAATGCAATGCAAACTGGAAAGGCATAACAAATGTCATTCAACTGGAGTCAGAAATAATCAGAATGCAATAACATTAAACAACAAAATTACTCGATTCATAGTATCAGAGTGAAAATATATTCCACTGATCAACATATATGAGGTTAAAGGCAAATCTATGAAAAGCATAAAGATTTTAATATGCCTCAGAGTAGAATATAATTCAAATTAGAAATGTATTTTTTTTATACATATAAGCACATGACCACACAGGTATAATGTTATCCTGCATGTTTTTTAAAGCAGTTTGCCTTATCCATAAATAATGCATGGAGTCTCGCCTTCTTGGTTTGGTGTATACAGAGTTTTAAGTTTTAAGAAATCAGTCATATTCAGAGTCAGCTCTGACAATGACTAACAGTCTATGACAGCAATAACCTATTTTCAAGCTACATCTGGTTTGCTTATCAAATTTCACACTCTCACAGTGAACACAACAATAGGATGTTTACAGCAGGTAGAGAGCTATGTGGAAGTAGGAAAAAAAACCCCTAAAGTTTGCATATTTAAAGTGGAAAAACAAATTTTAGCGCACTTGACATTTTTAGATGGTCTGGGTAGAAGCATCATGTTTCTGTTGGGACTATCCACGTGACCTGTCAGAGTGCAATAGAACTAACCTGTTAAATTTAATGCAACACTCATGCCGCTTTATTATCAGAGGCACATAAACATTGACGTTTTGACCCATATATCTGTCACAGTATTTTTGACTATCAAAATTTAAAATTGAGCAATAATAGAACAACATTATATTATGCTCTTAATTATTCTGGTAAGTGCTCTGTGCAATAATGAGAACACGTCTGTTTGACTTTTGCTTTTATGTATAAGGCAGGTTTGTCTCAAACTCCTGCTATGGGCAGTCACTTCTATTACTAGATGAATGAATGAATGATGCACTTATATAGTGCTTTATTGTGTATTGCTGTACACCCAAAACACTTTACAATCATGTGAACTGCGCCAGTGCTACAGGTGGAGAGGAGAGAGAGTCATAGAGCCAATCAAGTAGATGGGGATTATTAGGAGGCCATGATTGGAGGTGGTGTTGGCACAGTGGATAAGACACATGCCTTTGGTGTGAGAGACCTGGGTTCAAATCCACTGTGAAACACCAATGTGTCCCTGAGCAAGACACTTAACCCCTAGTTGCTCCAGAGGCGTGTGACCTCTGACATATATATAGAAATTGTAAGTTGCTTTGGATAAAAGCGTCAGCTAAATAAAATGATTGACAAGGGTCAGTGGTGGCTTTTTGGCCAGGACAATAGGGTTACACCCCTAGTCATTACGAAAAGTGCCATGGGATTTTTGATGACCACAGAAAGTAACCTCGGTTTAACGTCTCATCTGAAGGATGCTTCTTTTTACAGTATAGTGTCCCCATCACTATACCGAGGCATCAGGACCCACACAGACCACAGCGTCAGGGGCGGGTCTATGTGGTGGCCAGGGGTGGCCCTAAAATTTGACGGGCCACACCAGGTGCCCCCCCTACCAGATGTCTTGCTATAGGCTTGTTTTTAGTACATTTCTAACTGCATCTGACAGTGGTGGATCCTGGCATTTGTAGGCAGCTACCTAGGGACGCTTTCTTCTCCTCTTTATACTTAATTTTAGGCAGCTTCTATAGCATTATCTTAATCAGAATGTCCAAAGCGCATAATGTGACGTGATCCATGTAGGCCTAAAGCACGAGGCATGAATCTCCACTTGCAAGCAGTTTTCTTTCACTCACACAAAACTGGACGTGTGCTTTTAAATATGCATTGTTCTTTTTAAAGAATTGGCTCTGCTCTTGCTCAGATATTGCTAGTACACACTCAAATGTTGTATTTTTTTCTAATTCAGGTAAAAGAGTAAGCTTTTCTCAATAAATGGATGCAAGCTAAATATTCTCAGCCTTTTCTAGTTATTTTATTAATACTTATTTTAATTAATTTATTAATTTATTATATTAATACTCAATTTAAGTACTTAAATTGTAAATATGCATTTAAATTATTTAGTGCATTTGTATATACAACAAAAGTGCATCAAACAGGCTCTAGAAAAAATCACTGAGGGTACTTCTGAAATTAGTGAGGGTGGTCTAGTCTTAATGCACATTTTCACTTATTTTTTCCAGTCTATTCATCATGTAAATACTGCTACTTCGAGAGTGAATCCCGCATAAAAATCCAGATGTCATTCCTGAAACTAAACTACTAAAGCAGTATGTGTGTGTGGCCAAATAACAAAGTTCTATATTTTAAATTGAATGCATAGAAAACTCACAAAGAGCACTCATAACCACTAAAAAAAACTGTCATTCTTTGTTCATCGCAATCTCACAAAGTTCTGTTACCAATCAATCTCACACTGCACAATTAACATATTATTAACATCGTGTATACACTCTACCACCTCGCCCCCAACCCCCAAAAAGTATTTTATTTAGTACTTTTTGCAATCTCCTTTTGCCAAGATAACAGCTTTGAGTCTTCACCTATAATGCCTGATGAGTTTGGAGAACACCTGACAAGAGTTCAGAGACCATTATTCTATACAGTATCGATCCAGATCCTTCAGTTTCCCAGGTCCATGTTGATACACTTTCTTCTTTAGTTGGGGATGAGCACGACAAAACCTTCATTTTGTCCACGGTAGCCCATTTTTTGTTGATTTGGATGGTCTTTTTAGATTATTGTCCTGATGGAAGATCCAAACAAGTTCCATTATAAGAGTTAAGACCGAGTCAGTCAGGTTAAGGTTTTTATCTGTTGTTAATTGCTAGAATCCATGATGTAATCTAAACAAGTGTTACAATCCCCTTTCCCAGTCTAGGGTTGGGAGTGGGAGTAACAGGTTAACTTAAACTTAAAGGAATAAATTAAAGAAAAACGTGGAGGAATCACCTCAGTCCTCTGCTCCAGAAAAATGCAACCACCACTTAGTTTGACCATTTAAGTAATTTATTTATAAAGCAATAAATGTCTTCAGGAGAGGGCCTGGCCAAAACAACAAACAAAACAGCAGCTGACTAGCAGGAGGAGTACTAAATCTATCCAATTGAAAGAAAAGAAAACAACAAAAGCTTTCCTCAACTCCCTCACTAACCAAAAACAGGGATAAACACGAGTACAAAATAAAATGGCACCCTCTCCCTACAGCTTCCAATACGAACCATAAATCAAATAAAGTGAGTTACAATACCTCTTAATACCTTAACAAAAATAAAAATAGAAAATAAATGTGATACACTCTGTGGCTTCAACACACCACTTGTGGACAGGAATACAATTCACTTTCAGTTCTGATCACTTAACTATTTTAACCTTACACCATGAACAAGGAACACAATGCAAGTCTGGAGCAGGGGAGAAGTGACCCTCTCCCAAGCGGTGTGCTCTTTTGTAGCAGCACCGTCTGCAGCACACACCCGGATGAGTACCACCTGTGGGCAATTTGAACTGCCTATCAATCAGAGAGCGGTAGAGAGTGAGCGAGAACACACACACACAGGATACATAACCACACCCCAAAGGGTGGGGAAAACATACCTCAACAATTAATTTAAAAACATACATCCTATAGATGCAACACAAGATGTCCAGGACCTCCAGCAGAAAAGTAGGCCAACAACATTAAAGATACAGCATTATACACTCACTGGCCACTTTATTAGGTGCACCTTGCTATTTCCGGGTTGGGCCCCCTTTTGCCTTCAGAACTGCCTTAATTCTTTGTGGCATAGGTTCAACAAGGTGTTGGAAACAGTCCAACATTTGTTCAATAATGACATGATTGCATTACAATTGCTGCAGATTTGTCGGCTGCACATTCATGATGTGAATCTCCCATTCCCCCACATCCCAAAGCTGCTCTATTTGTTTGAGATCTAGTGACTGTGGAGGCTGAGTAAAGTGAACTCATTGTCATGTTCAAAAAACCAGTCTGAGATGCTTTGAGCTTTGTGACATGGTTCATAATTCAGCTGGAAATAGCCATCAGAAGATGGGTACACTGTGGTCATAAAGGGATGGACATGGTCAGCAACAATACTCAGGTTGGCTGTGGCATTTAAATGATGCTCAGTTTGGGGCCCAAAGTTTGCCAAGAAAATCTCCCCCACACCATTACACCACCACTGTGAACCATTGAGAAATGGCAGGATGGATCCTTGCTTTCATGATCTTTACGCCAAATTCTGACCCTATCATCTGAATTTTGCAGCAGAAATCGAGATTCTTCATACCAGGCAACATTTTTCAATCTTCTATTGTCCAATTTGGGTGAGCCTGTGCAAATTGTAGCCTCGGTTTCAAAGTCAAGTCAAAGACAAAATCTGCTTTATTGTCAGTTCTTCCACATGCACAGCACATACATATAGAGAATTGAAATTGCGTTACTCTCAGACCCTTTGTGCATACAGATAACACTAACAGTAGAGCATAAAAATACAGATTAAATATAGAATACAAGTATACAAATAAGGGCATGTATAAATAAATGTGCCCCAGTGTTCAGTGTGATGGTGCTGGATGTGTTGCTGCTGACCTGTACTGCCTAAGGTCTTCCCCTCAGAAAGTCCAACAGCTAGTTGCACAGCGAAGTGTTGAGCCCCACCTGGACCAGGTATGATGGTGGTAGCTTTGAAGCATGTGGGGACAACAGCCCGACTTCGTGAGATGTTGAAAATGTATGTGAAGACATCAGTGAGTTCCACTACACAGTCTCTCAGTACACACCCAGGAATGATTTCAGGACCTGGAGCTTTGCATGCATTAATCACCTGGTCTCCGGGAGGAGTTCGAGTCTATGGTGCAGTAGTGCTGTTTTGTGCCTCAAAGCAAGCGAAGGCGGCGTTCAGCAGGGAGATGGTGCCGTCACAGGCCTGCGGTGGGGGATTGTAGTCCATAATGGTCTGTATCCCCGGTCACAGGCTCTGAGTGTCTCTGTAGTTGCTGAAACAATGGGCTATCCTCCTGGAGTAGTGTCTCTTAGCCTCTCTGATGCAGATATTTTCTCTTTTTCAGACCATTCTCTGTAAACCCTAGAGATGGTTGTGCGTGAAAATCCCAGTAGATCAGCAGTTTTTGAAATACTCAAACCAGCCCGTCTGTCACCAACAACCATTTCACGTTCAAAGTCAATTAAATCCCCTTTGGTCCCCATTCTGATGCTCAGTTTTAATTTCAGCAAGTCGTCTTCACCACATCTAGATGCCTATATGCATTGAGTTGCTGCCATGTGATTGGCTGATAAGCAATATGTGTTACCTAGCAATTGAACAGGTGAACCTAATAAAGTGACCAGTGAGTGTATTTCATTGTACACATGAAGTACATTTTATCCCTGTGTTTACCAAAACCATCATGTTTTTAGGTTCATTTGACCATTGAACTTAATTCTGTTTGAAGTTCCAGTCGTGTCTGACACCTGAATATGCTGGAGTTTATTTTTGAATGAAAGTAGAGGATTTTTCTTCAAACCCTCCCAAACAACTTGTGGTGATGAAGTTGGTGTTTGATTTTTGTTTTGTTTTTGAAGCTTTCTGATACCAAGACTCCTTGCAGAGTCTTTGGCTACCCAAGCTTTCCTCTTCATGTTGCATTAAGACACTATAGACACATTAGACAATATACGTAGATTTTATTTCCTGTTGATTGGAACTCCTTAATTATTGTCCTAATGATGGACATTTACAATGCTTTAGCTATCTTCTTACTTTTATTTATTAATTGACTGTCTATTTTGTTGACTTCATATTTGCCTAATAACAATTTCTAAGGGTACAAATAATTGTGGCCAATGTGTATTAGAGATACATTTCCTAATGTGATTTTGTTGAAAATGTGTATTTTTCTTTCTTTTTTTAAACTTTTATTTAATTTCTATTAGCTTTTTTTTTATTAAACAATACACATTTATTTTCACAATCTTCTTTGATCATATGTACTTAGGGTGCCAATAATACTGACCATGACTCTCTCTATTTAAGCTGCATTATATATATAAGATTATAAAAAATAATAAACATTTTGCTAAACTGACGACACCTGATTGCAAGAATTTATGCAAGAATTCATTACAAACAGATTTCAAGGCATTCCTTTTCTTTTATTCGACACATGATGTTTTCAGTTTATTTAGCTTGCTTTAAAAAAGATTCCTCTTGTTCAGTTAATGTTGATTGAAGTATGTTTTCTTCTGTCATTGTTTTCTTTAGATTTGCTTCTCAATTCCATAAAATTTTAATCTTTTCTTGGTTCATTTCATGTTTTATAGACAACCTCTGTCATGCTAATTAAGATTAGCACAGCTGGTTTTAAATTAATCTAGTTAATTTTAGTTCAGGGGCCTGTAACATGATGGTAGCTGAACAAATTCAGAGTTACAGGTTTAGTTTTGAGTTGACAAAACCAAACCTCTCCAATCCAACTTTGTTGGTACCATGATGCTGTTCATCAACTTTCTTTGTCAACTCAGGCTTTGATCCTGAGTTTGTGGAGTGCGTTCACATGAATGTGTGACATCACTGGCGAACAGCCAATCACGAGCTTTGCAACACAAAGTAAGTTTGATTTCCTTCTCGCGAGGGACCAGCAAGATTCAAAACAAAAGGTTAAAGGTTTTGCTAAAGGTTAAGAGATTGAAGAATATGACAAATTTAAATGTCATATGAAAAATGAAGGTGGACAAATAAAATAAGTGCAGGGACTAGTGAAACTTGTTATGTTAGTTTATACATTTGAAAATATTTAGTGATAGAGACTCGAACATGTAAGGTCAGATTTTTTATTTTTTAAATAGTGCAGTCTTTTGATACTACAGCTTATTTATATTACATGATCTGTATATATTATTATTTATTTAAAATAAACGATTTATAATAACTGTTAAACTAAATTGCTTTTGTGTAAAAGATAAATAATAATAATAATATGAATCACAATAATTATATAAATCATAAAATGACTCCGTAATTATCATTAAAGCCAGACTTCTATTTTATTTTATTTTTTAGCATTATTGAATTTTAATTTGGAGCAAGACAAACTTGGGGAGTGACTTAGTGTCAGACATGTGTCACTTCTCTCACATCTGATTGGTCCAACTTCAGTTTGAGATCTCTAACCCAGAACATAACCTGCCCCGGAGCAGGTTAGCTGTGGAGTGTAAGTTACTAAGACAATTAAATTGCCGCTAAAAGCGAAGCCACTTACGTGGTACCTTAAACCCAGGATTGGTGCAAACTAACCTGAAACTTACCTGGCTAACCAGCTAATCTAGCTTTATGGTACTGGCCCCAGGACTGCATAGTCCAGGAGTTAGTAATCTGTATTTAATCTGTGTTTTTAGAAAGCCATTTTTAAAGCCATGATTAACTATTCTAGATAAAGCCTACTCTAGACGTAATTTAAACCCTGCCTGGGAAACCACCCCTATAGATTTAACTAAAGATTTAGCATTGCATTTTTTTGTAGGTAGGCTACTGTTATTCCTATGATTATTTCACACAAGCATCAGTGGCTTGGCAGGCATCCAAGGATTCCTTTTACCCCATTTATCCCAATTTGATCATTTTGTAGTGTGAAAATGAAAAACAGATCGCCACACTGGCAGAACCCTCAGGAGAACCTCAAGGCACACATCTCTTGGGAACTTGATGGAGCAAAATGGAGCACACTGCGGTTCCTGAAAGAACTTCATAAACTGTAACCCCATTATAGGGGAAGGCTTTGATGCACTTGAAATATATAGCCTATTAAAGGTCATTTTTAGTTAGTACACAATAAAAGATATCCAAGCAAGTTTAAAAAGGGTATACCTAGCGTTTCTCAAGAAGGTTTCAATCTGAGAACCCAAACGTTGGATCAAGTATTTTTATATTTATATTTTAATTTTTCAATTTTTACAGTGATAATATATTGACTACATTTCTTCTGGTTCCACCCAGAATCCACCACGTGTTTACCTTTAGTGTGTCAGCTCACAATACATTGATAACATGTGCCTCCACGCTGAAGTATAGGCTACAATAAAATTAAGCGACTGACATTAACGCTGGAGTTGTCAAGTTGTCTATTTTTCTAAAAAAAAAAAAAAAAAAAAAACCTTCACAGATTAGCGAATACACTGTCAGAGACAAAAATATGATATATACAGATGACTACATTATATATCGGAAAGTTTTAACATTCACCTGCTCTAACTGACGGACCCGTTTTAATTTGCCCCGCCAGAGCAGGGGTGTGTTGGATCACGTCCATCTGTGGACGTCACGTCCTCCCACTTCCTGCTGTCCAGTTCCACGGTGCTGTCCCATGTGTTGGATTAATAAAGAGTCTTGTTTCGCTTAAAAAAATAAATAAATAAAAAAGTTCCACGGTGCCGCAGCTCTGTTTCGCGATGTGTGTGTGGAAGTGGTGATAGGCAGGCAGTCAGCCCGTGGACTCTCTCATACAGGATAGTAGAGGCAGCCCTTCGCTCCCAAAGCTTTTACGCTTTTTAACTGCTCTTCCCGTCTTCCTCAGATCTATCAGGATCCCAAGAACGACAGCGAGTGCTTGAGCAACATCACGGAGTTTCTCAAGGGCTGCGCGGTGTTTCGCGTCGAGGTGAGTCGGTGTGTTTCTGCTCTTTTGACTCTACTGTATGTTGCTGCATTGGCGCCACAATGAAAACAATCAACAAAAGACACGTGCAGTCTACAGAGCAGACGCAACCCTGGACCGATGAGAGAGATCATGCCCTGCTCATCGCTTCATTGTCATAGTCTAGTGGGACAAAAGCTTGGCAATGTTCTGAAAATGTTTTTGGTTGTTGTTGCAATTTTTGCCAATAACATATTTGTATTTTTGGTGGTGAGTTTGTTCGCTACAGCATAGGGCTGTGTCCCATCTATGAATGGCGTTGCTTTGTCCATTCATGTAACTTACAGTTTGTCTTTTCCTGAGTCTGCATGAATTTGAAGCTCTGGTATAAATTCATGTTTTGTTTTCTGCTTGTTTAAGTAAACAAAACTGTCTTTTAAGAATGTGTTTTAACTTTTTAACTCCAAGTACCCCTAATATGATGATTATTATGTGAGGGACATCCTTCAAAAAATATAGACGGCTATATATTGCGTTTACAGACATTTTAGGTTTATACTGTAAGTGTAATATAGTAAGCGTAATGTTATAGAGATGTTAACAGAATTTAATTATGTTTTTATTTGTCAGTGCTATTTCAGGCTAATTTAATTATTAAATCACATTGTATTATAATATAAATAACATTTCTGAAAAAAAGTAAATTTTGCATTATGTTTAACTTTACTTTTTCTAAAAAAAGTTTGTTCTGTCCACTATTAGAGCCTGATCAGTTAAAATTGTCACAAATGTGGACAGAAAGACATACAAAGGGCTAGTGGGATTTGGATCTATGCGCATTTATTAAGGAGCAGATGGTTCAGGGTGATGCTAATGTATTGTCAAGTGTATTGTCAAGTGTATCTAGACATGGTGAGGTTGAAGCCCATGTCACACATGGAGATCTTGGTAGCTGCGTAATGTGTGAAGCGTTATCTAAACAAGTACTGACAATATCTTAGGAAAAGATGCCCTCTTCTCAAGTTCAGTGGCTATCGTTACTCCATATCTTTGACATTAATGCTGTGTCAGATGTACATTTATTGTTTCTACACGATCTAGATCTGTATGTTTTGCTGGTGATTCTGTTAATTAATTAATCTCAGGATTTGTTCTCATTCGTATATGTGAATCTCACAGTTCACTTTGCTTTGTACCTTCTCAACACTGTGTAGGTTTAGGTTCCATCTTTATTTTATTGTGCTTTGAGTGTTCTCTGTTGCACCTCACAGTAATTTGCTCCTCTCCGAGCTGTTAAAAGGTATTTGGTTGACCTGGCAGTGCCCAAGGCTTCATTGCGGTTCAATGCTGTCATCAACAGCACCATCACAGTTTGCTAAATTTTGGAATAGAAATGAGCTGTTAGTATTCACTTATATTTAGTCTTATGACTAAAACATTAGAATATTAGAATGACTGAAACATTAGAGCTGTGAGCGCTTGTCACAGATATTGTGAGGACGTGTTATTGTTGTCATGCCTCCAGCCAGCCCATAAATTTTATGCACATTCAGATGACAGACCTAACATATAGTTTATGTGATACAACTAGGCCTGATTGAAAGGCTTTTTTAATTGTCTGAGAGTTTGTGTTGCACTTGTTTTGTATTAAAGTAAGACTATTTGACCTCTGGGGATGAAAGCTCATCACATTGCTCTAAATTTGTGGTTTACAGGGATATTGGTTAATCTGTTCAGTGTCCAGTTCACTCTGCCTTATGAGCAGCCTCTTCTGAAGCTCCTTCACGAAGCACTGAGCTCATTCAGCTCATTTTGCTCACACTCTATCCCACAACTTCCATTATTAATGTCTGATTTCACTCTAAATGGAATGAATCTAAATCGTGCTGACCCCAAAACATGTTTCTGATTACTAATACCAAAATAATTGAAACTGCACATTTTTCATTAAATTATTGTGGTGGGAGAGCATAATAAAAATAAAACCTATGATTGATGTTCTTATGTTAACAGTAGAAGTGGAAGATATTCCTACAGTGATTTAGTGTATCATTGAAGGAGCTGTAAGATGATGCATTGTCCACTTATTCACATCCACACACTTGTTTTTGCTTTTCTCAGGGCATAAACTGTAATCAGAGCGGAAAGTAAAGAGAAGCTGATGTTTTCTCCGACTGAAGGTCACATGCCTCTGTCCATTGACAGAAGGACACATAACTGTCCATCAAACATAATACTGGCAAAGGGCAACACAGGACAGACCATATAGAGCTGAACAAATCAGATTTCTCACTTTATGAGCAAAGAGACATAAGGGACCTCTAGCTAACCACACCACCTGCTCAGAGTCTAAACGGCATACGCAGTGAATGACTGATGATTGTCTCCATAGATGATGAATGTGGACTCTTTCTAGGTCTGGACTGTATATATGAAATATTCACCATATTCACCATATTTGCTGGCATGCAATATTTTGAATATCACAATGATATCACAAAGTAATTTATATTTGTCCATTACGTTTTGGAAGCCTCATATCTTTAGACAAATTGTGCAATCATTCTCAAGCATTTTGCATACATTTAAATATTTGTATAAAAATATACATGGATTTGACCATTTTGATATATGGGTGCATATAATTTGAAAGAGTGAAAAACGTTCCAGGGTTATTTTTAACTAGATTTTTCAATGTTCTTTGATATTGTGTATTGGAGTACAATGTTGATGTATTTTCTTTTTATCTACAGTGCTTCACAAATTTATTAGACCACCACCACACAGTTTGTAACTCAGCTGCCCTAAACTAACAGTATTGTTGATTAGAAAAAATAAGTGTTTTATATAAAAATATAGAATATATATCGGGCAAAAACTTGATTAAAACTAAACATTTTATTGTTATTTATTAGGCAAATAAAAACTGAAACGACTAAATACAACATAATAACCATATTATATATTTTCTATGGCCTTGATAACAGCTTGCATTCTTGCTGGCATTGTTTTTATGTACTTTTCTACAGTCTCTGTTGTTATTGACTGTAATTGTGCATCTGAATTAAAATAATAATAATAAGGTGCTTTACTATTTTTTTCTGCCTTTCTTGTAAAACAGTAAATTAAAAGAAACATTGATAACAACAACCATATTTTAGCATTACAAATACTACTGTGACTAAAGAGCTTACACATACGGTTGGATTAACCTTTACAGAAAAATAAAGAATGAATTTGTTAATCAACAATGCTATTACTTTATCGTAGCTGTGGCACAAACCTTACATTGGGTGGTGGTCTAATACATTTGTTAAGCACTGTAAATTCCCGCCTTGTAAATAAAGTGTGCGCTTGGCTTGAATAGTGTGTAAGACTAGTTTTATTATGCCTCTCGTGTCACGCTTGTAAAGTATATGGCCCCCTTCCTCAAATCTTGCCCTGGAAGTCCAACGCACTTCAGAGTTAATCTCCAACCCTAATCAAACTCCCCTACCTGTGATTTTCTAATGATCCTGAAGACATTGATTAGCATGCTCACGATGTTTGATAAGGGTTAGAGCAAAACTCTGCAGGAAAGTGGATCTTGTGGGCCAGATTTGAGGAGCCATGCTTTAAGTGCTTGAACTAGTCCTATATGGTTCTCTCATATTTTTAAATGGCATGTAGGGGGTCTAGATTAATGATGTTATATAATGTTTTTCTATCTGTGTAGCCTTTTGAGGCTGGTGACCTGTTTCAGGGCCACAATTTCAGCAGAGTGCTAACTACCCTGGTTGCCCTCAATAAAGTGACTGCAGGTAAGTGCATCTTTCTAGAATTATCCTGTATAGATTTTCACAATATTTTTTAAAAACATGATTACTATAACAAAAACAAAGAAACAAACTGTCAAATTTAAAATCCCTGAATCACAGTGTTATCAACGGTTTCAAATGTGTTCAAAGTTGCGAATGTGCTTATAGCTCTTCTAGTATGCGACAGTATTACAGATATTCCCATTGGTGATTTTTCTTCTCTGTGTTCTTTCTGTTGGTGTAGATATTGGCATAGGCAGCGACTCTGTATGTACCCGTCACTCTTCTGCACACCGGATCAAGTCCTTCGAATCACTGGCCTCCCAGTCCTCGCTGGGCCGATCTTCTAAATTGCTCCATAACCAGTTCCGCAGCCTTGTGAGTAACACTGGGGTGAGAACACTCAACCAGGGTCAGCGGATCTCAATGAAAATATTCATTTACATTGTTCGTCCCATCTACACTACCGTTAGGGCTGGGTATTGAGTTCAATACTTTTTAAGCACCGACCGAATTGCCTCGATACCATCGAGTATCGAAAAATGTCTTGTTGCTCTGTACCAAATTTGCACAGTGAGCCAATAAGTGTGCAGTATGTCTGATGAGCCTAAATCAGTGATTGGCTCTTGCGATGCATCAAGGAAAATGCTTGTTATGTGACAATTCACATTATAACATCATGCTACATAAGACAAAACATAAAATGTATACTATGCTTTTACTCAAAACTCACTTTAAACCACCATCAAGTGTTTGTAATAACTTCCCGATTGCAATCTAATGTGTGTCTTGGCCATATAACTGCAGAGATATGTTATTTGTAGCCTTTTATATCAAGCTAATCGCTACACCTGCTTAGCCTTTTTCTATAAACACACTGTGTCATCCCTATAAAAGTTTTTTTTTTAAGAACTGCTGAGTGATTTAAAGATCTTGGGCATGCAGCAATGATCCTCACATACTGACTTAAAATGTACATTTTGCCCTGAATACTGTTTAAACTTTATTAATATTTGCACTGATTTATTGTGTTGGTTACATTCTGTGCCTTTGTGAAGTGGGTCTTTGAGTGTAGAAACCTCAACAAACTGAAAAAAAAAAATAGTTTCCTGAGGTAATGTAATCTTGTTCAAATGGATTTCATAAAATTGGTATCAAAAAAAGTATTGTTCAGGAACAGGTATCAAAGTCAAGGTATTGATTTTGATAAAATTTTAACGATACCCAGCCCTATCTGCCGTTACAGAGTTTGGGGTCAGTTTTTTTTAAATGTTTGAAAAGAAGTCCCTTATACTCACCAGGGCTGCATTAATTTGATTAATAGAAAGAAAAAGATGTCTTTTGTTTGAGGTTTCCAACTTAAATTGATGGCTTTATAAACAGTGTCCTGGAACTCTGTCTAGCATAAACATATTAATTCACATAATTGGGTCCGTTTTGATTTACGTAAGTTGTTAACACACTATGAGGCTGCATGTAAACATAAGTACTCTCTCTCTCTCAAAGGACATGACGGAGAATAGTAACACACAGTTAGTGGTTAAAGCTCGCTTCAACTTCCAGCAGACCAATGAGGACGAGCTCTCTTTCAGCAAGGGTGACATCATTAGTGTTACTCGCACAGAAGAAGGGGGTTGGTGGGAGGGATCCCTCAACGGCAAGACTGGCTGGTTTCCAAGTAATTACGTCAGAGAGGTTAAAGGGTCTGGTAAGCGTCAGTTTGCTGTTGACCATTATAAATGTATAAACACAGTCTTCTCTTGATCCACAGTGCACCGTTATTAAAACTCTGTGTCTTTACAGACAAACACGTGTCTCCTAAATTTGGAACACTTAAAAGCCCTCCCAAAGGTTTTGATATCACAACCATCAGTAAAACCTACTACAACCTGGTAAGCACATTTCAATAAATTATCCTTTTCAGGGGACACCAGGTTGATTTGCTTAATTTTAAAGGTTTTGTGCATGAACAGTAATCAGACTGATTTGTGAATGAGCACAGCTGATTTGTAATCATTGTGTTAAAAATATCTTAACTAAAAACAGCTGCTCTTTGGTTGTCCTCAGGTGCTACAGAACATTTTAGAAACTGAAACGGAGTATTCAAAGGAGCTCCAGAGCCTTTTGACCAACTACCTGAGACCTCTACAGATGACAGAAAAGTAAAAAGTTTGGCTTTTCCCTTGAAAAAACACACAACCAATAAAATATAAGAAGGAAATAAAATTCACATTTATTCTGTGCTCTGTCTATGGCTGTTGGGTATAATTTGGTAATTTTGTGTAATTAATAAAAAAAAATAATAATGTGATGGCATAAAATGTAATCAGTTTGAGCACTGATTTACAGTTCTCATTGTTTCTCATAGACTGAACACCTCAGACGTAAGTGTCATTCTCGGGAACCTGGAGGAAATCAGCACTTTCCAGCAGACTTTGGTCCAGTCACTGGAGGACTGTACAAAGTGAGTATTATTCTAACCGTGAGCAGCCGTGTAAATTACTTAGCCCCTAAGTAATTTACGACAGGAGGGCCGAAGCGCTTCGTGAAACTGAGACTCAATTGAATGTATCAAGTTTCAACTTCTAGCTGATGAAAACAGACCTGAGTGGTAACCTGAGGTCCGTTAAAAGGGTTTGGGTATCACTAGAGGTTTCTGATATTTAGACTGACCTCTAGTGGTAAATCCTTTATTAAGTTTGGATAACGCAAAACGGTTTATGAATTTATTAACAGTTAATTAATTATTTAATTAATATATTAATTAATTTTTATTATTATGAATTAATTTAGAATTATTAATTTAGAACATTCTAAATAATAGCATGTATTTGAAATATAAATCTTTTGTAACATTATAAATATCTTTGCTGGCACTTTTGGTCAAATTTAATGTGTCCTTGCTGAATAAAAGTATTAATTTCTTTCTTTCAAAAAGTCCTACTGACTCCAAACTTTTGAATGGTAGTGTATCTACAAAACGATTGGAGTCTGTAAATTTAAGCTGATTGAAGGTGTTGTAAAAAACATTGTAATATAGATTTATATCCTACTTAGGAGTATGGTTTCAGAAAAATCCTTAGCAAAATAAATGAAGAATATTAGCACAATATTTGTGAAATAATTCTCTGTAATGTTCTGTGGTTAAGGCTTCCAGAGCTGCAGCAGAAAGTGGGAGGGTTCTTCCTGAATCTCATTCCCCAGATGAGGTCTCTTTATGTGTCTTACTGCTCCAACCACCCGTCGGCAGTCAGTATTCTCACCGATCACAGGTACGCCACCATACCATGGCCTGATTTTACAGAGAGCCTCTCCTCTGAAAACTGGTGACTCTTCTCATTTCTGTCCCTGTAGCGAGGAGCTCGGGGAGTTCATGGAGGAGAAGGGTGCGTCGACACCAGGCATTCTCACACTGACCTCTGGCCTCAGCAAACCCTTCATGAGACTGGACAAATATCCCACATTACTAAAAGAACTGGAGAGACACATGGAGGTAGAAGAGAGAGTTTGAGCTTATGGGCTTTTCTGTTGAGGTTTTACTGATTGGTGGCATTTCGTGTGACACTGTTTTCTTTCCCCTTCAGGAGGGTCATCTGGACAGGACAGAAATTCAGAAATGTATGACGGCTTTCAAGAATCTCTCTGTGAGTGTAAGAATGCTAAAGCAGACTTGGTTGTTTTGCCACTGCAGTTAGGTGTGGATCATTCCCATGGAAAACAGCCTTCTTAATGTGTTGTGTTGCCATGGTTACAGGCACAATGTCAGGAGGTGCGGAAGCGCAAGGAGCTCGAGCTTCAGATCCTGACCGAGACGATTCGTCTGTGGGAGGGGGAGGACATCAAGACTCTGGGTTCAGTGCTGTATATGAGCCAGGCCATGGTCCAGAACCACGGCTGTGAGGTGAGATCTCAATAGCTCGTACACCTCATGAACATTTTCTCTCCTAATACTGTGAATTTGAGGGTTTGATTTGACCAAAACCAGACATTAATGTCAGCATGAAATGAAATTCACCCTATTCTAAATGCATGTTATTCAGGATACTGTGAATGATTCATCCATGCATTTTTTTTTAATAATGTTTAATCAAAAATCTGGACTTAATGATGATAATAATAATGATAATTTAGTCTGTTTAAATCCCGACACTTTCTTACAATCGACCCCGAAAACACATTCAGATCTTCCTCCATCTAACAACCAATGCATCAAACTAAGTCTTTGCTCTTTATTTTTCTTTCCTTTTTAGATATGTTACTCTGATGTATGTCACAATATAAAAGAGCAGATCTGTCGCTACTTCTGTTTCACTGGGTCTTGAACAGTTCAGGTTGCTTCTGGGGAAACCAATATAAAAAAATACTTATGATAAAGACAAAACATTCTGACAAAAATGTTTGTTAGCAGTCATACCACATGCCCTATGTCTGGGAGTGACATGGTGCCAAACTGTTGTGATTGAAAAAAAAAGACCCTCTTCAGGTGATACCACTGATCTATATAACGATATTCTCTATTACAGATATAGTTGTTATTTTTTTGAGGCACATTTTGGAAACTATATGTGTTTTTTTGAAAGTTATATCCTTAAATATTTTGTTCTCAGTCATGGACACCATGAATGGAAAAAGCTAAATTACAGCACAAATGCATTATAAGTAAATTCAAATGGACAAAAATGGCAATAGTTTTTCAATGTGTTTTAGTCCTATAGTTATAATGGCTATATGGTATTATAGTTTTTTATATTGATATAACTTTTTTTTTTTAGGAGAGGCATGAACGTTACTTGCTGCTGTTTCCTCATGTCTTGCTCATCCTGTCTGCAAGTCCAAGGATGAGTGGCTTTATCTACCAGGTCAGAACCCAGCTGCTGTCAGAACTGATTACTACGCAGCAGAATAAATCTCACTGTCCTTGCTCTGCCACCCCCTAAAATCCACTCAAACCACATCTTTTCAAAACATTAAAATGGCACTTACGGCTCTAGCACAAAGAAAAAATGTCTGCTTTGTTTCTCTCAGGGCAAGCTACCTTTGAGTGGGATGACAGTGACCCCATTAGAAGACTGTGAAATTCACAAAAATGCTTTTGAACTCTCGGGTAAGGACAAACTGATGCACATCTTTTGTGTTCAGGACACAGTCAAGTGTTTTTGATCATTATTAGTCCTTCATTGACTCTGTGTGTTTGTCCATCCAATAGGAAGCATGTTCGAGAGGCTTCAGGTGATCTGCTATAACAAACAGGATCTGCAGGACTGGCTCGAGCATCTGAACCGACAGACCAAGCACACCACCATGGCGGCTCCCAGCATGAAACCCCTCACTGTCCCCTGCCACACAGTGAGTCATCTATTTCACACCTTAAAGCCAAAGTATACTTCAGTATTACACTTACACAAGGGTACGCGTACCAGACAATTTTTGTTCTATGTATGCGCAGCTCATGCACCCGCATTGACTTAGTTTTGCACTAATCAGTTGTTCCACACGGTGGCGACACTGGCCCGGGTCATTTTTTCACAGTAGAAAATTAATCAAAAGAGACGGAACAACGACAGCAACAAATACTGGTGTAGACGAGTTGAAGAGTAATGGTCAGACTCTTCTGGAGGAGAAGTAAGCCTGCATATTTGTCCATTTCAAAAGAAATGGACAAGGGTTTATAATGGGAATAATGCAACAACAACAGATACCTGCATTGACAAGCGCTTGTGTGAGAGGGTTTTGAGATCACAGCAACTTTATTCTAAAACAGTACAAAGCCATTTTATCAGTCATAACTTCTGTAGAAAAACCGAGCAGACACTGGACAAAGATGAAGCCTTCTAGAGCACATGTGTAGACCGCCTGCATTCACACACACCTTGACTGGACTATACTTTAAACGGCTACATGTTCAACTGCAAAATGCGTAAAAAAAACAAAGTATACTTTGGCCTTTAGTAAACCACACATATAGTATTTAAATAGATATATTAATGTTTTAGAAATATTTCAGTGTACATTTTTCTTTTATTTTCTTTGTCTATATTTATTTAACACTTTTATAGGTGGTATGCACAAAAAGCTTTACAAAAAAGTAAAAGACACATGTGTAAATACAGTCTAAAGAGCTTTACAAAAAACAAAAGTACAAGTATTTATTTCTTTTTGAATTATGACCTATATGTCCATTATCTAATGGATATGTCAATTATCTTCAACTACAAGGTTAACCTACATTTTGCCCCTGCAGCTCCCGTCTCACCCTCTGACGCCGTCCAGACATGGAGAAAGCCGGGGCTTTACAGTTGCTCCAGCATACCACACCTTACCACACCCCTCCTCTCATGGGACCCCTCACAGCACCATGATGTGGGGCCCCCTGGAGCCCCCCAAAACCCAGAAGCCTTGGAGCCTGAGCTGCTTGCGTCCAGCGCCCCCACTCAGGCCCTCAGCTGCTCTCTGCTATAAAGAGGTATTCTGGGCTCAGATTACAGCACACTGGACTTCTAGTTAAAAATATTGTGAAAATATATTAAATGTAGTATAATATAATACAGACCTGTTGATTAATTGTTGATTAATTCCCTTGATACTGTAGTCACTATTATTTTGATACTATGGTAATATGTGAACACTAATTAACACCTCTAAATAACTTCATATACTCTCTCATGGCACTGCAAAGTCTCAGTTTTACCTCCTTCTGTTTCCCTTTCCTATTTCTATTCCTTCTCTTTCAGGACCTCAGTAAAAGCCCCAAGACTATGAAAAAGCTGCTGCCCAAGAGAAAGCCAGAGAGGAAGCCGTCCGATGAGGAGTTTGCACTGAGGAAGAGTAAGTCAGCTGGTTTATAATGTTATTGATACTGAGAGTTTCTGAAAGATCATGCATCTGATGTATCCTCTGATCTGTGAAGGTACTGTAGCTTTGGAGGAAGATGCTCAGATCCTGAAAGTGATCGAGGCCTACTGCACGAGTGCCAAAACCAGACAGACTCTGAACTCAAGTAAGTCTCGTACGAGGGCCTGTTCACCTCCGTTTCGTATCCTCTGAGACATTCTTCATTCATACCTACTTATCTATGTGTACCATAGAATTAAACCAGTCTGTTGATCTTAACAAAATTATTCTGAGATCTCTTATAACAATAACCTCTCTCTTTTTTTTTCACTCGTCATACTTAATGTTCATTTATTTATCATGATCCCCTGCTTCCCATATTTTCATTTTGACATCTTTACACATCATTTTTGTTTATTCATTTATTTATAAAACCTATTTGCTCTCTTGGGGTATAATTGGTTCTTCCATCTGTGTGGTTTCACAACCCACATCCATTCTTTGTCCGGCCCCCTTGTTTAATATCCTTTCCATTTGCAATTCTCCTTCCCTCCCTTCATTCATTTGATTTGACCCCCCTCTCATCATCTGCGACTGGACGTCGTCTTCAGCCTGGCAAGGCACTGATCTCATGCATAACCACGTTTTGGATCAATCCAGTGTGGACTCTCTGGGCCGCCGTAGCAGTATCTCGAGGCCCGAGACCACCTCGGACCTCTCAGAGGACTCTGACTATGATAGTATATGGACGGCCCACAGTTACAGGATGGGCTCTGTTTCCCGTAAGAGCTCCTACATTTCCCACCAAAATTAAACTCCCCCTCACTCCTCTTATTTCAAGTGACTTTATATTTATTTATTTAATGATCGGTCACTGTAATGCATATTTATTTTATTCATTTTTATTTATTTTTTAATTTCTCAGTGTTGTATTATTCATACCTCGTCATCATTTTCTACATATATATGCACTTTCCCAAAGCAATTCCCTGTTGCCTTGACATCTGAATCCCCCGAAACCACCACCTCACTTAACTCAGTTTTTTTAAACTTTTTTTTGCATCACATTTGATATTTATGTAAGTGTCCTTTAAAAAAAAACTGATGTTTTCATTCCCAGATGTATTTAATTGTTAATGCTGTTGAAGGTACAATACACTCTGAAGGCAACAAGGACAGGTTCTGCTGTAAAAAAAAAAAAAAGTGTCTGTAAATATTAGAGCATTGTCGTTCATCTGAAATATGTGGTATTAACTTGGACTTTTACTGAATGTGAACATTAGATCGCCACTCTGCTGAAACAAGGAGTTGGGTCTTTTACCAGAGAGCTTATTGAATGAGAGAAATTCATAACTATGGTTCTCAGATGGCATCATGGACAGTATTACTGGGGACGTCTGGCTCATACTTATGTGATATAAATGTATTTATTTTCAATTTGGAAATGTATTTTGAATGATTTTGGACTTTTTGTATGCTTGTATCTAACATGTAAGTTTATAGTGGTGTGTCTATGGTGAAAAGTATGGAAGTTTACAGAACAAATGAATTTTAATGTTGGTTTAAATTGTTAGAACCCATTCAAATCAGGTGTGTGGATGGTAATAGTCGACTTCTTCACCATTCATTCGAGACTCTGTCAAAGCCTCAGTGTTTGATGCTTTTCTTCTTTTATGTATGAGAGAAACAAGAAAATCAACTTGCTAGTTATTTCAATAATGACAAAGAGTATAATTCATAATGTTTTGTGATTTCTTGTGACCAAGTTCTATTCTGTGGTTAAAAAAAACAAAACAAGACAATATGATTATTTACTACCTTTTTGTCGGTCGTTTCATTCAGATATTCTTAAAACCTTTCAACAGAGATACTTCAGTGATGTTTATGTGGTTTGAAATTAAGACATTATTAATGTCTGTTAAATATATATATATATGCAGAGTCAAATACATGACAAAATACCACAAACATTGAAATATACATTTTGTATAAATCTTGGGTTGTTTTGTACAGCATGTTTATCCTTTAAAAATTACAGCAAAACTAAAAGTTTGTTTCCATCTATCTTGCAACAAAAAGTTTTGTTTTTGTTTGATTTTGCTTTCTTTTTTATATAAATGTATAGCTTATTTTCACTTGATGGGTTTTGTTTTGTTTTTGGGGTTGATGAAATTTTAGTTTTACCGCCCTTCAGGAAACCCTTGGTCCTCTGGTTTTTGAATGCTTTTAGTTTTCTTGGATGACCCCTCTCTGCATGACTAACTCCTGTCTCACTCACGCACAGTCCTGTGTAAGTTTGATCCAGTCCAAACTATTTTTTTGAGGCACAGCGGTCCTGTACTGACCTAATCAATGAGTCCAACTTAACCAATCTTCCCGAAATCATTCTGCGGGGCTTCTCTTTGCAAACAGGACAGTGGAAAGATACCAGTCCAGTTCTGATAGTTCATGGGGAGGAGACGTTCAGTGTAGACGAGTTGAAGAGTAATGGTCAGACTCTTCTGGAGGAGAAGTAAGCCTGCATATTTGTCCATTTCCAGAGCAGGGTTTATAATGGGAATAAATAAATAGGGATGCCTGTCAAGAGAGCACAAATCGAATAGAGCTTTAAGATTTAAAAGAAAAAAGGTATGTACTGACAAT
Source organism: Carassius carassius (assembly GCF_963082965.1). Classification (NCBI taxonomy): domain Eukaryota; kingdom Metazoa; phylum Chordata; class Actinopteri; order Cypriniformes; family Cyprinidae; genus Carassius; species Carassius carassius. Next base: position 15,470,256 of record NC_081765.1, read on the forward strand.
ATTCAATATTTTATGTTTCCTAGGGGCCTTGTGGATGTCGTTTATGCTCTGAGAGATGAGGTACAAGAACTTAAACAGGTGAGTGTCTTTGAGGGCTGGAGGAAGTTTTTCCTAATATTTAAATTAACAAAAAACACTAGTATTTAATATTTTCTATTTCCTGCTTACATGATTTTACCGTTCTAACAGGACTATAAAAAAATGAAGAAATGTCTGGAGGAAGAACAGAGAGCCCGGAAAGATCTGGAGAGGATAGTTCGAAAAATTTTAAAGAATATAAACGATCCTTCTTGGGATGAGACCAATTTATGAGATCAATGTTGCCTCCTTATTAGTTTTTGTACTTTTACATTAGTGTTTAAGATGATCGGGAAGTTAAACCAGAACATTCAAATTATCATGTGTTTTCTTACATTGAAACCACCTTAAGAGAAGTCTGTAGTAAAATAATCTTACATATTTGACCTTACATGGCTCATTCCAATGTTAAAAAACTAAAAAAAATGGTCTTTTAGTGCACCTACACCAAGCAGATTTAGTTTGTGAAATCCTGAAGAAATGTAAAACCACTTGTTTATATCTGAACAATTATGATGTGACTTGCTTGAAGTGGTAGCTAAATCTTGTCGGGTGGCATGAGTGTAACCTGTGAATATCCCTGACCAGTTTGTCTTTCACCTGATGTTAAGGTGTTGAGGGAGTACCTCAGTCTTTAAGTCCCACTAATGTTTGGGATTGTGAGTGTCCTGTTTTCTACGTAATACTTTTGTCATTACAAAGGTTTAAGAGATCATCATATTTTACTGTTAAGTTCCATTTTTAAATAACTTTTATTCAGATGCTCTCTGATTTAAGATGTTGGATCTGTGAATATTTACATGAGAAATATACAGAGAACTTTTTCATTCCATTTAATTGTTTGTTGATATTTAATCTTTAATTCAACAGAGTGAGTGTGCACAAGCATCACAGATGTCACTCTATATGTTGAATGTGGGACATGATGCTTATGTCAGTATGTTTAGTACCTGTTTAGGTGCCATTGCAATTCAAGCTGTGACAGTTCAATATTATGATACTCATTATACCTGAATAATTTTTTATATCAGTTATATCTGTATACATTTCAGTGTCAGTCACTTACTGTGACAAAAGCAGAGCCAAACTCTTATTTATGGACTTGACTGTCTGTGACTTATTACTGTACTTGACATTTATTCCTATAGTGCTTACACAGCAACACTAATAGAATAGCCTCATCAGAATTCATGTTGGATATTTATTAATTAGAATTATTTTCCTCAGTTCCATGTTACTGTAAATTACTGATAAAAAAAAATGTATACCTTGAATGCACTGTAAGTCACTTTGGATAAAAGCGTCTGCTAAATGCATAAATGTAAATTCTGTAAATAAAGACGGTTTTTTATTTGCTTCTCTACTTCAATGTAATCAGTTGGGCTTAAAAAAAATTACTGCAAAGTACTTGTACTAATTGTTTTTGAAAGCCATCTTATGCTAACCAAGGCTGCATTTTTGTTAAATCAGAAAAAAAAATATGAAAATATTACATTTTAAAATAATTTCAGTAGATTTAATTTTTTTTAATAGGATTTATTCCTGTGATGCAAAGCTGAATTTACAACAGCCATTACTCCAGTCTTCACATGATCCTTCAGAAATTATTCTAATATGCCGATTTGCTGCACAAGAATAATTTCTTATTACTGACAAAATGGTTGCTGCCTAATATTTCAATTTTCTATGATGAATAGAAAGTTCAAAAGGAGTCTATTATTTTTGTATAAATTGAATGCATCCTTGAATTTTTTTTTATTTATAGTCAATGATATAACTGTAGGAAGATTTCCCACTGTGAACACCTTGAACCCGCAACTCTGACCTCTGATGTTTACAGCATGAGCAATGTGAGAACGCATCATGCAGATGTATTAACTGCGTGTGAATGAACAGATGTGTGGTGCTCAACACGGGGAGTTTATGTTTCCGTACTCTGTCAAGAGGAAGGGCACGATGACAAGGGTGACTTTATGCCCTCGCCTTCGTCTGCACACAACAGTTCTGGGTGAAGGTTGTGCATGCACCAGGCTCTATTATAGTGACAAGGCAATCTAGTCCCATTGTGGGCGATGATTCTACTTCACTGATTAACAATGGAAAGGATATAATTTTGCTAGTGTTGGCAAAAAGCTCAAATGTCAGGCTTTTCAGAATGCCAGCATTGCCTTGTTCGCAGATGAATAAGAAGAAAGTCACCTTTTGTCTCCTGTTAAATATTCCTGCATAAATACAAAGGAGCATAATGCCCTCCTGATAAAGGAAGCCCTGATTTATCCTTTGGTGTATAGATAAAACCTGCAGATAAATGCCAGGATGGCCTTTTCATTTTTGTTCTCTGCGGTTCGCTTCCCTTTTTACAGCATATCGAGTTTGGAAGACAGGTGTCGCTTTCAGTGACAATTTGGTTTTGTTGAAAGGACAATTAGTGCTACCTTGCCATCATCAGTATAATATCACAATTTCTCACCGAAGATGCTTCAGACCTTCATTGTTGACATTCATGTTGGATTAAAGCATAAGTTTAGGACATAATGGTTGTGCAGTTACTCTTACTGTTAAAAAGTTTGACTCCCAGGTATTAACAGCCTCTTTACGGTAATGGTGAAAGCACAATACCTGTCGTCGAAATGCAAAAGGGGCGGCAGAACTCTGTGGACATGGAATCATTTTGCTTTTGACCAGTCTATACACACATACACACGCACACACAGTCGCTTGTCTAAGACCCTGTCTTTCCCTTTCTTTTCCTCCTTTGGACTATTCAGTAGACTGTGATCATTTAGATTTGACATGCATTGTGGCTGAGCTGGTCTCTCTCTTTTGCTCTCTCTCTCTCTCCCTCTTTTGCTACTGTCTGTCATTAATTTCCAGGCTTTACAATTTGCCAAAAAAGAAAGAGAAAAGAGTGAGTGAGTGGAGGAAGGATAAGAGCTTAGTGTCCTTTTGAAGGGGTTTGTTATAGCACAAAAACAGCCGCCCAATAATTTTTCGTCAATGTTTAACTCTAAAAGCTTTTCCCCGTCAGCTTTTGAAAAGAAGAGCAATAAAGCCCTATTCATACGGACTGAATAAAAACAGTCCTCTGGGGGCTATGACCAAAGGGCTTCTTTTCTTCTGCCTCTAATCAAATAGGAACTGAAATGAATTAGAGTTTTCTTATGAAAATAGCCTTTGTTGTCAGGCAGGCCAGTAATTCATAAACAATAAGCAACGTCATTGTGTGGCTAGTAATATATTCATGCTGTGGAAAGGCTATAGAAGGCAGTGCAGGACTGTGGCTCTGTGAATGAGGGGAGGGAAGGACTGGTCCTGGACTCTTCATTTGCAGTCTGCACAGTGGGTGCTTCTGGTAACCACCAGTTTCTCTCAGTCTCTCTCCATTTCTCTCATGCTCCTGACATCTCCTCAGTTTCCTCATGCTTTTTCGTTTCCAGCTTTCTTCTTCCTGCAATTGCTGGCTCTTTTCGACCTTTCTCAAAGGCCTCTTGCTTTTCCCCTGTGTTTTGACCTGTCAGGTTTTTTGTTTGCTCTCACATTCTCCTCCTCTTTTCACTTCTTTCCTCTGAGCAAAGCTATATATTATTGAGAACTTCTGGATGGTGCTGGATTATGCTCCTAAACTCTTCTCTCTTGGGAGAAAAAGTGGATTGTCCAAAGTAGGAGGGCATGTGCGTGAAGAGTTGCGGTCAGAGGGCAACTGGACGGAGTGAGTTGGATCTTGAACCTCAGTGCCAGATTATGAACCAAGACCAGGACAGGACTGTCGCTGACCAAGTACCTACTTGATTATTAAGGATTAGTGTTGTACTATCCGTGTACTTGGACATCTGTTGTGTCGCTTGGACATTGCTTTTTTCGATATGAATTTCCTGTGATCACTTGCTCTACTTAGTTATTAGCCGTGGAGATAAATGTTTATGGCAGATTTTGTCAAGCCTGTTTCCATCTTATGTTACTTGGAATATATATATTTTTTAAGTAGGATATCCTTGTGGCACAAACATTCATCAAGTTTTCTCAGCTGCTCAAAATTGAGCTACTGCAACTGGTGCTATGAAGACTTAGAATGTCATTTCCTGAGAAAACGGGATTTTCTATAAAATAACTTCTGATGCTGCTGCTTGATGACACTCAAATAAATCACCAGCACGTGAGTCTTTCAGCCTGTTGTGGTAATATTGAGAGTTTTGTCGCTTTTGCGTATTTAAAGAGCTAATTAATAGAGTTTTCAAATATGTTTTGACAACTTTATAAGCGATTAGAAGGCTGTAAAGTTTCTGTACTTCTAATCAAAAGTACCTCTTTACGCCATTGAATGAAATAAACTCCAGCTAAAAAATTTTTTTGACAACAGCTCTTCAAGCGAAGGATAATTTCTCCGCCCACTCGTCTAGTTTTCATGTAGTTACAACTTTGCAAACTTTTAAACATAAACCGATTTAACAGTTTTCTGTCTTCAGATGTAGGCCACGTCTCCTGAACTTCTCGCTTCATAATATCCTAGCATAGTATGTAAGCTGCTATGACAACTGCCCATCAGTTGTATTCTCGTTAAATCCATAAGTTGGAAGAAATGTACAAGATCAAAGGCGCAGTGTTTAGTCACATTCACAGAGTCAGTACTGCAGCTCAACAGCAGGTGGCAGTGGTGCTCCATGAGACAACATTCAACCCGAGGCGCTTTATGCATACGATTTAATCCTGTACTTCTTGAGATATGTTGTAAAGATGCAGACTGCAGTAACATATTTTGAAAACAATTTGTGCGGTTTTTGTGTAAATGCATGTTCGGCTCTGTAGTCTATCAAACTAACATAGTAAAGCATATTTTAGACTGTTTAATTTAATTTGGAAAACCGTTTTTAATATGTCATTTGAACTTGAACTTTTTCCATAAAAAGCTAATTACTACTATATGTCGCCGCTAAGTGGCGCCTTTCAAAAAATGTAGTATTTTTAAATAGATTTTTATTTTTAAATATACATATAATTATTTGCCGTTTATTTGGTAAGTATATATTGTCAAATTGTCGTTAAGATGTGTTACTGTAAAAGGGACAGTTCACACAGGAATGAACATTCTGCCATTATTTACACAGGCTTCCCTCGTGTAGTTCCAGCCCTGTGAAACACCTGATCTTATGCACTGGCTCCCTCACTCATCGTTTATTTTCCATCGCATCTCTTTAACACACAACAAAAGTGCACGATGAGCAGTGGTGAGCACTGGCATGAGAGTGAGTAAATTTGTAATTGACGTGTGTGTGTGTGAAGTGAACTGGTAATGTGCAGTAGTTGTCCTGATCCTCTAGAGGGCGCGCAAGACCGCTATAACCACTGATCTATAAACGATCGGTCACATAGCTGATCCAACTCTGCGCTGAAAACACTCAGAATCAGAATCAGAATCAGAATGAGCTTTTATTGCCAGGTATGTTTACACATACGAGGAATTTGTTTTCGTGACAGAAGCTCCGCAGTACAACAGAATGACAGCGCTCGCTTTACAAAGGTTGAACAGTTGTCTATTTATATTTGGCAAATCCCAGCTATAAAATTGACTACAATTACACTTTAAATGCGGAGTAATTAATTAAAACTCTCAATTAATTAAAATTTTATAGAGAAAATAAAGCCTGTAAAATGATACATTGTTGCTCTATTAAACCAGGTACAAACAGTGCGCCTTGCTTCAGTTTGTTTATTCAGCACAAAATAACAAGCAAACATTAACAAAAGTGCAAATGTCATCTAATTAAAATTAGATTTATTTTTAAATTAAGCATCAAAAGCCGAATCAATAATCCCGCAAATGAAACTGGAAGAAAAAACGGGCAAACGAATAGCCTTTCAGGAGGAAGCGGATTTAATTAAAACACTTTGAATGTCCCGACATTCAGGCATGCATAAGCAGACCAATAATTTTAATATATGTTTAACTCTAGATGATATTTATTCAGAAATAACAAGTACAGTCAGGGGCGAAAATCTCATCTAAATGTTGGGGGGGACAATAAACATAACATTTCTCACGAGCAAGTTTTGAAGGGTACACCAATAAAACAGATTTTACAGAGAGGAAAGCCTTACTATTGCATGGAGACCATTCCATTTTCCTTCTTCTCAAAGTTTCTTTCTGGTTCAATGAAAAAGCTGACTAAATTGACCAAAACATTCTGCAAAACATTTTTTTTTTGCAATGTTTTTGAAGTTGTTTACAAAATCAAGCCACCAAAATACAATGGAATTTGAACTTAACTTCAACTTTTATTTATTTGTATAGCACATTTAATAGCAATGTTGTTGCTTCACAGTTATAATTAAAACATGCATATATAAAAACATTTGCCATGCCTAGCAAAATGAAGGCATACACACTCTTAGACATACACCCTCACACAACTGTATAGTGAGATCGGTATAGATGTGAAAGAGAGGGGAAAAAACAAAAAATAATAATTTATTAGCTACATCAATGACTGATTTGTTCAAAAAGTGGATTCATTCAGTTTGGAAACACCTCCTCGTTGTGTTTCTCAAAATTAGTGCTGTTACTGCTGTAGATAAGTTTTCAACTTTTTTCGTTGGTGAAATAGTGCTAAAACAGGCAATATGGTGCCTAAAATGCACTTAATATTAACTTCTTGATTATTCAATTTTTATAAAAATATAAACCACATTTGTTATGCTAATATCTGGAGAACAACTGCACTCTTAGTATGATGTTATATTAGATTGACTATATTAAATGAAGTAAACCGACCAGTGGCGGCTCGTGGATTTTAAAATAGAGGAGGCAAACTAATTGTATTGGTCTGGGGATCCCTGCCAATTGTTATTATTATTATTATTTGCTTAACCACTTTAAAATGCCTTTTTGGTGGCTTTTAGTCAGAAACCGTAAAGAAAATATATTCTATAAATATATATTCTATCAGCCCAGCCGCTCCGGGAGACGTTCAAACTAATAGCACGTAATTTGTGTCTCTATGATGGTGGGTTGATATTCCAGAAGGGAGGCTAGCATCCTCTATGATGTTACTTTTCTCAGCACTCCTCAGCGCTGAAAGTAAACACTCGATGCTGATTGGTTCCCCTGGCCTCCCCCTCCCCTTCTGTTTCACTTAGCGGTTGTAATTACATCAGCAGATTCGCCACATTCGCGATAGAAAAGCGGAGCTTTCATGTAATGGTATTACAACTGTGAAATTACTAACAAAATTATAAACATTCTGAGACATGAACTGAAATGAATAGTGCATTTTATTAACATTATTTTCATTTCCTTTTCATTTCTCATTTTCACCTCAAAATTTGGGGGAAAACTTTGTCTCCCCTGCCTCACCCGACGAGCCGCCACTGAAACCGAATAAATCATAATGAACGCGGGAAAATCTAAATGCGCACCCGCGCTAATCTAATCTAACGTGTGTGTCGGTGGTGAGGTGAGCTAAAAATGGGAGCAGGAAGTGGACCAAAGCAATGTGAGGCAAAGCAGGGGGAACTCGAGATGTTTAAAACTTTTTTTGTTGTTGCTCCGTTTGCATTTATATTGTTTTACTACTTACACAATTAGTTTAACTATATATCATTATATTATTTACAATACACATATTTCAATTATATTTTAGGGGGGGACAACCCTCAGATAGGGGATTTCCGCCTATGAGTACAGTGACAGAAAATTCTCTCACCATTGTATGTAATTGTTCACTGCCACCTCCCTTTCAACTCTGTCTGAGACAAGGCTTCTTATCACAGATATATATAAATTTGAACACAGGGCGTGACATACAGACGTGAGAGAAAGGAAAGAATCATCTTGTTTCTTACTACCTGGTTTTACATTTCACAAATAGATGGGTGTTGGCATGGGAACATGCCCCTGGCTGCTACCTGAATGTGGACGCAGAGCCTCTGTTAAAGGAACAGCCCAGCGGGCTGCACATTTTTACCTACAGCCGTATCCATGACAACAAAGTCCCATGCCCACTACTGGGCTCTACTATTGAATATTTGATTGACAGATGTCCAAATGTCAACCACTCCCTCTCAGGTAAACAGTCCAGGCGTTTTGCATTTTCATTTTTTATCCTTTGCTTGCACACAATATATGTGCAGCTTGGCAGGGTCACCGGTCTTGGACACAATTTTTTTCTTTTGCATGAGTGTTTGTATGTGCTTTTTCTTCTTTTTAAATTGACATCGCCTGTGACTGCCAGCTCGCTGCTTTACTTAGCGAGTGTATTTTTATATGTGATTCGTATTAGCAGAGACAGTAGGGCTATAATGAGCTGGGCCATCTTTTATGGCAAAGAGACTGTATTAATCCATCTCCTCGGCCTAAAAGAGGTGCTGTACTTAAAGTACCATAGTCTCTTCCATATTAGAGCGTCAAAGTGGAGATTCAATCACAGTAATGGTCAGCGTCTCACGGCGCATCTCCATCGATCCAGGGGACAGTATATTGGCTGCATTAGTGAAAAGGAAATTGAGTGCTATTTTCTAGTCGTCTATTTTCTACCTATTTGTCATTCAAAATTGAGCCATGCGGGCCTATGGTTTGAATATTAATGTCAAAGCTGGTCATATATCTGTGTGTATATAGCCTATATATAAGAATATTTGGAGCCGTTATATATAAGTATATAAGTGTATGTATATTCTAAGCTAGGGGTCTCAAACTCAATTCCTGGAGGGTTGGAGCCCTGCAGAGGTTTGTTCCAACACACATACCATGAAGTTTCCAAATAAGCCTGAAGGACTTGATTATTTGGATCAGGTGTGGTTAATTAGGCTGAGTCTAAACTCTGCAGGGCTCTGCATTAAAATGACAGCCCTGTTCTAAGAACCGGGCCCGCATCCCAATGTGCACACTATCCATGATAAATTCTTTGTGATATTACTCATTTTCAATACTATTTATGGCAGATAGGGTGGATAGTATGCACATTGGAAAAGAGTACGTATTTTTGTATTGTTAGAGAGAGAATTCCCTGTAGGATATTCAGTATATTATACCATTATATACATTATTAAGCTTTATTAATATATTTACATAGCAGTGTAAATGACATGTTGGAATGAAGTATTTATATACAGATATAAATTATACACACACACACACACACACACACACACACACACACACACACACACACACACACACATTATGCTTTATATAAAATACTTGATATTTATGCATCTTGTATGTGTATTATTTAATATAATAAATAATGAGTTCAAATGAAAGAGTTCAATTAATAATAATATATATATATATATATATATATATATATATTAAATAGTTAACTTTTATTAATATCTGATATAGTATCTGATATTGAACAGCATAGCATTTTACAATTAAGTATTTTATGCATAGAGATTATGTATATCTGTGTGTGTTTGTATTTTAATATCTTAACATAATAATTTGGATGGCATATTCAAATGATTTTCTATACATACAGAAAGTCTGTACTCTTTATATATATTTGTGTGTGTGATTGTATGTGTGTGTTTTATAGTAAATATGATAATGATTTTATATTGGACAGGTTATTTGTTTTGTTTTAGTTTTTTTAATAAAGTCGCAGACAGAACAGAGCTTGCATAAACCCTTTTGTTGTGAATCATTACAAGCTCCGTAAATTCTTTTATCTCCAGCTCTGATAACCCATTCACAATCTGGCCATAAATAATTTGATAGGCTAATTGAATAGGGCTTCAATGCACACTTTTGTAATAGAGTATTATAAATCTGGAATGAAGGTGACAGGGGTACAAAAGGGAGTGCTTTAGGGCAAGACTCCCTCCCTTTCACCCGCTGACTTTACAATAAGTTTTGCAGCTTTGAATGTTGGGTTGTAAAAGAGTGCTCTGTGCTTGAATCGATTGCCCAGACCTAACAAGTCCTCTGTCCTCCCACATTGCGAGAGCAGGCGATGGATTTGTTGAGGGCAGTGATTCAGAGGCCTGGCTGCTATCTTGATCCTTCATGTGCTGCAGGGCCATATGGACCATTAACCCTCACAGTTTTATCTAACAGTAGTGATTAGCGTCAGGACCTTGCAGTCCTATTGACGGCGGGTGTATGTAAAGGAGATGATGTACGACTATTACCTTTCTAACATTTATCTCCTTTTGTCTGTCCTTACGTATTTAAGGAAAGCATTAGTGGAGGTCTGCTGACTTTCTGATGTGATGCTGATAGCATTATTTGCCAGTTTGTGTGAATTGCTTCCCTAATTTGTCTCTTCTCTTGTAACGGAGACAGTTTAGGATGAGGTGTACTAGTACTTTTTCTTCTGGCTGGTAACACAGTGGGTTTATCTGTTTTATTCACACATTCTATATTCCATTTATTCCAATTAGTGTTTTAAGGTTTTATTTAGTTTTTCAGTTTGCAGTGTATTTTTTTCTAATAGTGCAAGCAGGGATCACTGTGCCTTTATCTATAATGGCATAATCTTAGACATAATGTTGACTTTCGCTGGAGCTTGAGCACCTGCCCCTGCCCCTTCCCCTTTAATTGTCGATGCTGAAGTGCCCTTTCGGTCAGATATATATATATATATATATATATATATGTGTGTGTGTGTGTGTGTGTGTGTGTGTCTGTGTGTGTGTGTGTGTGTGTGTGTGTGTGTGTGTACATATATGAGAGATCAGCGAGTTCAAAAATAATGTTTTTTTTGACACGAAAGAACAGGACGCTGAGTGGTCCATTTCTCTTTTAGTTTTGAATGGCACTGTCCTTTGCTGTTCTCAGAGTTATTAAATAAATTATTTATTTTTCAAGGACAGTCATTTTAATAAGAGCTCACACAAATGTGTTAATATTATTCATGTTTCCCCCCACTGTCATTCATGCTATTTCTGGCTTACCTGCTCTGCTTTGTTATTCATGCAAGAAAATATTACAGCACTCTGACACCAGTGTAGGTGTTTTCCTTACTAAAAACTTTTTTCTGTTCATTCACATTATCACTGAAGCCGGCATTCAAAGTGCAGTCAATTAAGCAATTTGAAATCAGCTTGGAGTTCACAAACAGATCATTAGGTAAGTTTTACAGATGGTCAGCCTGGATGACCTTTGCCTCATTTTTCTGAATGTGCTGTTAGATAAATTAGATATCTTTCAACAAATTTGCAATGCAATGCATTTTAATGGAAATGTGGTTTTATAAGAATTAAAAGTTATTTCATTTTCATTTGCCTTTTGTGTAAGTGAGTAAAAACTAAAAAAAATTCTGGAGTTGGTGCTGTAAAGAGGAAATTGATGAAAATGGTCTAATGGTCCAAAATTGTTCATAACATGTTTAACTAAAGCTATTTTATTATTTGAAATAATATCACTGTATCAACAAACACGATACCCACTGAAGCTCTGCTACAGAGTTTGTCTCTGACCTGCTTAAGAAAGCTAAGATCAGTGCGACATTTAAGTGAGAGGTTTTACTTGTGTGGACCTTACAGTCTTACAGTGTTTTGTTTCGGCTCAGTGCGCTGGGCACCACACATACTCTTTGCACTAATATTTACGTGTGTTTTATCTGTAATGGTGTTTAGTGTGCTCTTGAATGCTGAGGGTTGTTGACAGTGAGAGGCGAGGTGTGTGCTGCCATCACTTTACCTGTCAGAGCGAATACACACATCCACACACACAAACCTGTCAGAGAGGATGCTTTGAGTCAATGGTGCTACATGGAGAGGCCTGTAATGGCGTCTATTTCGACACAAGTGCTGTTCTCTTAAATTGAGTGACACTTACATTTCTGTCACTGCAGCACTGACAGTGCAATTTAGAGGAATTGGTGACTTTCGCTCGATTTATTTGTTTATCCTCAAACTGGTTAAACAACATGGAGTTTAATTGATGGCTTGGACATTTTGAAGCTAAATGGCTTTATTTGGTTGAAGAGGTTGGAGAACTTTTGAGTTTCAAACCAAATTGTTTTGGTCAAAGGGCCAATCACACATAATAGTGTCCACGATAAAGAAAAAGAAAATCTCCTTTAAAAGAAATTTATATATATTATATATATGACTGTGTAACTGTGAAGCAATATGTAATAATGGATTTTTCTTAAACAATGAAAACACGGAGTGTACACATCATTATAATTACGTATCATTCAGTTTTTTAGGAGTTGCACCATATGACATTTTAAAACCTGACTTAACCTTGCCTTGTCATAAAAAGGTCAAATAAGCTGATATTATAAGAGATGTATTGACCTTGACACACAGTCAAATAGTTTATTTATTAAGAAATAATAACACAAGATGATCCCAAACTCCTTAATAAGGTTTTCTTTCCAAAAATAATATTCTTTTATATAGTATTTTTCACTATGACATTAAGGTATGGTCCAGACAATTCTTAACTCCATGTCCCCTAAAAATATCAAAATTAATTTTAATACAGAAATGTAAAACATGCTCTTAATAGTACAGGCATATTCAACTAATTGCATTTGTGGGTTGCGTTTTATTGTGTTTTTGAAGAAATTAATACAACCCGAATTCCGGAAAAGTTGGGACGTTTTTTAAATTTTAATAAAATGAAAACTAAAGGAATTTCAAATCACATGAGCCAATATTTTATTCACAGTAGAACATAGATAACGTAGCAAATGTTTAAACTGAGAAATTGTACACTTTTATCCACTTAATTAGCTCATTTAAAATTTAATGCCTGCTACAGGTCTCAAAAAAGTTGGCACGGGGGCAACAAATGGCTAAAAAAGCAAGCAGTTTTGAAAAGATTCAGCTGGGAGAACATCTAGTGATTAATTAAGTTAATTGATATCAGGTCTGTAACATGATTAGCTATAAAAGCTTTGTCTTAGAGAAGCAGAGTCTCTCAGAAGTAAAGATGGGCAGAGGCTCTCCAATCTGTGAAAGACTGCGTAAAAAAATTGTGGAAAACTTTAAAAACAATGTTCCTCAACGTCAAATTGCAAAGGCTTTGCAAATCTCATCATCTACAGTGCATAACATCATCAAAAGATTCAGAGAAACTGGAGAAATCTCTGTGCGTAAGGGACAAGGCCGGAGACCTTTATTGGATGCCCGTGGTCTTCGGGCTCTCAGACGACACTGCATCACTCATCGTCATGATTGTGTCAATGACATTACTAAATGGGCCCAGGAATACTTTCAGAAACCACTGTCGGTAAACACAATCCGCCGTGCCATCAGCAGATGCCAACTAAAGCTCTATCATGCAAAAAGGAAGCCATATGTGAACATGGTCCAGAAGCGCCGTCGTGTCCTGTGGGCCAAGGCTCATTTAAAATGGACTATTTCAAAGTGGAATAGTGTTTTATGGTCAGACGAGTCCAAATTTGACATTCTTGTTGGAAATCACGGACGCCGTGTCCTCCGGGCTAAAGAGGAGGGAGACCTTCCAGCATGTTATCAGCGTTCAGTTCAAAAGCCAGCATCTTTGATGGTATGGGGGTGCATAAGTGCATACGGTATGGGCAGCTTGCATGTTTTGGAAGGCTCTGTGAATGCTGAAAGGTATATAAAGGTTTTAGAGCAACATATGCTTCCCTCCAAACAACGTCTATTTCAGGGAAGGCCTTGTTTATTTCAGCAGGACAATGCAAAACCACATACTGCAGCTATAACAACAGCATGGCTTCGTCGTAGAAGAGTCCGGGTGCTAACCTGGCCTGCCTGCAGTCCAGATCTTTCACCTATAGAGAACATTTGGCGCATCATTAAACGAAAAATACGTCAAAGACGACCACGAACTCTTCAGCAGCTGGAAATCTATATAAGGCAAGAATGGGACCAAATTCCAACAGCAAAACTCCAGCAACTCATAGCCTCAATGCCCAGACGTCTTCAAACAGTTTTGAAAAGAAAAGGAGATGCTACACCATGGTAAACATGCCCCGTCCCAACTATTTTGAGACCTGTAGCAGAAATCAAAATTGAAATGAGCTCATTTTGTGCATAAAATTGTAAACTTTCTCAGTTTAAACATTTGCTATGTTATCTATGTTCTATTGTGAATAAAATATTGGCTCATGTGATTTGAAAGTCTTTTAGTTTTCATTTTATTCAAATTTAAAAAACGTCCCAACTTTTCCGGAATTTGGGTTGTAGATCCAGTCACGTGTGTTTGTATGTTTCGCTGTGTGCATGTGGGGTGTTGTGGGTTTGTGAGACAGAGATGTGAGTGATTTTGCCAAATGCTGAAGTGGGATGCAAACTCATCTTATTTAACAGAGAATAGGCCAATTAAGGCCGAGTCAGGAATGAGCCGTCGTGCAGGAAACCAAATGAATGTTCCATTGATTAGCAGTGTTCGCTTAATCACAGTCTCTCATAAGCTCATGTGCCGCTGTCAGCTGGGGCTTGCTCTCCACTCCTTTTCGAGGAGCAAAGGTTGGGGTGTCAGCGTTGAGGTGACACAGGCCAGTGATTACGTTTCCGTCTCCTCAAAGACATCAGGATGTCAACCAGAAAAATAAGGCACGATTAGCTCCAGCAA